>NC_064874.1:31406902-31466902 GCF_943734745.1 Anopheles darlingi | reverse complement strand
TCACCTGTGACTGCATGCTACGCTCGAGGTTCATACTATCATCATTAACATAATCTTTCGCCGGGAATACGGTTCGAAACCTACCCCGTTCCGGCCAAACATATACACACACTGGCGGAGCGGGGGGCTAGATAGAGTTCACGGAGATGGGTTTCTAGGTTAACCGTGCCCCACCGTGCCCCGATATGCTCGATCGAGAAAGAGGAGAGCTTCGTAGAGCAGAAAACAAAAGAGGACAACCCCGTGCGCGCCCCGATCACCAGCAACGGGGTAGTAGAGGACATCATGGTTTGTGCCGGCGGCAGAAAAAGAAGGAAGGGAGGGGAAATGTATAATAATGATAGCAAATTATATGTAGTTCCGCCGTTTGTTGTTGCGTGCGCCCCGGCTATCGCGCGGCTTCACCTCCCAGCAGTTCGTTTTTGAATTCTGCTTTTTTTTTTGCTCTCCCTTCATCCCATTTCGAACCGCCGACGACGATCGTACCTTCTCTGGTCTGGCAGGTTGGCGGCTAGTATAGTATCAATTTCACCATCGACCGTCCGCGTGCCACCACCCTCTCTGTAGTATGCTCACCCGCATCAGCTTGCAGCGCGATTGTGACCACACCGATGCATCTGTCGATTTTCTGCTGCTCAGTGAAATGTGGACCATCAACTCAACAGAGGGAGGGCGAGGGGTACCGAGACATAGAGAGGTTGGCACACGATTGTGTTGTCCAGTGAATTGCTATTGTTTGCAAAGAACACTAACACAACACAAACACACACCCAGAAGCCGTCGTACCGACTCTTTGGTGTGTCTAGTTAGTTGTATTGTGACGCTGCAAGCGCACCGGTGGTCCGTCCGGCATGGTCCAACGGGACACTTGAGCCCCCGGCCCGGCGAGTGCATTTCCGAAATCCCAACACCGAGGGGTGTGCACCACCAGCATTTTCGGTGCACAATGCATTGTTTTTGTTAACCGTTTTTTCGTTGTTATTGTTGCGTTTGGGTTTCATGTTCCGGTACCGTCGGAACATTTGTCGCGCTCCAAGGTTTACAGTGCTCGAATGAAAGCAATAAAATGGCTCGGACTCGCTGGCCAATCACCAGCTGGTGCATAAAACGGTGCCCATAGAACGCACGCATTGTCACGCACGCAATCTCTTTTTGGCTCCGGATCGGAGTCCATTTGGTAAATTTTGATCCAAACGGAAAGGCCGGAAAACAACTTCCGCCGGCCGACGTTGTTGGCGTGACCGGAAATGCATTTTGAAAAGGGCAATGTGTGTTCCCAAATCGAAAGGAACGAATCGCTAGTATTCATATGCTATGACGCGTGGCATTTTTAACTTCAAACTGTTGTTCATGTTCATGTATTTTGCCAGATTTTTTGCCGGCAGACCTTTGCATGGCCATTTTTTTTTTAAGAAATTGAAGTTTTATTTAATTTTCTATCTATGGATGTGGTCTTCGCATATGTTAAATATTGTACTGTGTATTGTAAGAACCTAGTTCGAATAACCACAGCATGTACAGAGGATGCACTATGTACAAGATTTAATTTACTTTAACCATTTGCTATAGGGAAAAATTGTTGTGAAACTTTATTTAATTTGCAAATGTGCCACAAAAGGATGCAAGAATGATCATTATTTCTTGAATTGTTATTTGTTTTATGAACCAACGCTTCAAAGAAGAGCTTCGAAGAGAAGGTTCAGCCTTCTTTCCGTTTCTTTCTGTTTCTCTTCCTTGATTCGATCTGCAGATCATTAATTTCAGCGTGTTTCAGCAAGGATAAATTGCTTTCTTAATGAAACTCCTCCGCAGGAATCCACCAATGCTGCTTGCTCAATCATTAAGCTTCTTGCCGATGAATGAAATTGTCCAAACATATAAGGGCGTTTCGTGCGTCCCGATGGTATAATGATCCCCATTTCTACAGTCACGTTTCACAAACGCTATTTTCGGATACTCCGTCGAGTGTGGGTGTGGATAAAACGAGGGCGTGTACGCGTTTTGCTGTAGGAGGAGAGTTTGGCTTTCAGCTTCAAAACGCTCCGAACGCTGTGAAAGCGGTGCACCGCGCGAAACGTGTCAAATTTGACACGTTTCTACTAAATCGGGCGCGGTTAGGTCCATCCTGCCAAACTCTACTGCCTTCCATTCACCGGCAAGGCATTATTGCCCCGCCCAGCAATGCACCGTAAGCTTTCTCCTTGTTTGAGCCGCGTTGCTCATTTGTTTGATTTGTCTCAGGAGTTTCATAATAAAAGGTTGATTGATGTTAGATGTTACACATGCTGTGTGTGTGTGTGATACCAGGGCACCAATTTGTCGCATCCCAGTGTGCATCAACAAAGTTCATCGACATCATTGTTGGCGGACCCCCATGTGTGTGTGTGTGTGTGTGTGTGTGTGTGTGTGTTTGTGTGTTGAAGTTTCATCGCAGCATCGCGATCTTACTGACTGGAGGGGAAGCAGCATGATGCTGTATCCACATGCGAGCCAACAAGCCGTTGTTGGCCCAACCTAGGTCAACATGGGGCAAGAAAACAAACATTGGCCCTTCTCTCGCTTCCGCCTAGCGCAGCTGCGTTCGCGCAGTTGTGCTGATTGTCATCAGTGTGTGTTGATGAGATAAGGCTTGACCGGTAGAGTTGCTTTGGAGCGCTGCGAGCGATCTCCACAGCAGAAGACCAGATGGAAGCTTCACAGCTAGTTCGCTACAGTATGGGGTAGTAGTCACTCGGCAAGAGTAACGCGATTATGCAGCACCATAAACGTGGTTGAATGTGCGTGTGGTTGTGTTTTCCGTTCCCTGCACCCTTCAGTTAGTAGCAACGTGTACAGTGGACAAGACAGGGGCCGATGCGTGTTTAACTAATCGGGTGGACGGATCATCATCGCTAATTGATTGCACACTCTTCAAACTCTTCCTGCGATGGAGGCAGCAGCACTGTAGGCTTAATGTTTAAAACGCTACTAACTCGGTACTAATCCAACAACAACAAAAAACGGTGGTTTGTTACTGCGGGTGTAGATAGTGTCCGGTGACTTTCTCGATGATTTAACCGTTTCCCTGTGGATGCAGTCTGAGTCGTTGTCGTCGCAATAAGCACTCGCTCACCGTGTGTTTTTATCTCTTTTTTCTTCCCATTTCCTTTCTTTCTCTATCGCTCTCGCTCTAAACACTCTTACTACGCGTCTCTGCGCTTAATTTGTGTGTTGTTGGAAATCACGAAAACGCCTTAAAACATATACTACGAACCAATGGCAAACCAATCTGACGCTTCCGGTACCGGTAGGAGGAAAGCAACAGCTTGGACATAGTCGGACAGTATAAGCCGGAAATCTTCTGTTAGCCGCACGCTGCACGTGCGAACCCCGTGCCACACAGGATATCATCGGTGCCTCGGTTAAAGAGTGAGTGTGTGTGTGAGGGAGAGAGGGAGAAAGAGAGAAGCTGCTGTACCAAAAAGATCGAGGCCTAAACAAACAACCAACAGTAAGCAGTACGAGAGTACGCAACAAGAACGACAACGGCAATCTGTACCAAGAGGAGAAGGAGGAGTAAGAGGGTAAAGGTGATCCATACTCCACCACCGAAAAACGGAGAACGAGTGAGCCACCACACAACACACAGATAACAACAGATAGAAACCGTGGACACCGCACAAGGATACACCGGATCCACGGCAGATACCGGTGAAACGACGGAATCTCTCATGAGTCTCATGAGATAATATAAGAAGATACAGCCTACAAACTCACTTTTGGGTGGTTGGGTGTCATTTGCGACGATTTGAGAATCTCGAATCTGCGTACGTTACGAGCCGCCAGACCGACGGACGGAAGGTGGATCTCCGTGGGGTCACCAGCACCAGCGAACACAAAAAGAAAACGGACAAACAGAAGAATCAATACCAAAACTGAGCATAAATCTCCACAACCGCCTTTGTGTGTAGGATAACGTTACAGTTGAGAGCGCTTTAGGCTCGTCTCAAGATTATATATTTGTTGTTTAACGTCGTGAGCCCTTTTTTAGTGGTTAAGAGTGTCGTAAAAAAAACCGTACATACCGGACGCAATCAGAGCTAGAGGAGATACAGTGAAAAGCCAGCCCCGGACGTTTCGGTAGAGAGCGATTTGTGCCGCTTAGCGCGTCCATCGCGATTGTGGCATCATCATAAAACGGTTGCGCAACGCGAAACGAAAGCCGCCGCCGCCGCCGCCATCTCCGGAGAAGAAACGGGAGTGCGCCATACCCGATCCACCGTAGCACGCGGCATTACACAGCAGCAACTGATCGAGCGGGGGCCCGGCGCACCCTCTCCAAGGAATCTTCGCTTCAGGTAATGATCCAGTGGCTAGCAGAAGAAGAGAGGAAGAGGAGAGAGAGCGAGAGAAAGAGCTGTGTGTTGTATGTTTCCATCTTCCCTTTGAGCAAAGAGAAATGGTCTGGCACCTGGATAACGAAACTCAATAAAGTAATCATAGACTAGCGCCCCGTGGGCACTACTTTCTCGATTGATTTAGTCAATTTGATGCACCCTTAGGTGAGCTAGCGTTTAACACAATCCACTCCCACTAGCACCAACAAAATCAACAACAACCAACAACAACAGCAATTGGTATCGTTTAATCGGCGCTAATGCTTCATTTCATTCATGCTTCGATGCTTCCGAATTCATTGTAACGCCTTTCACGTCGCTGATTCCCTTTGCCTTTGCTTCGTTCATCGTTCGTACATCTGTATGTCGCTCACTAACCAGTACCAGTTGTCTTTGGTTGACCATCGTATCTCAAGTCTTGCATAATTTGTTCTACGTTCTTTGTCCTTTGTTCATGTGCTTCCTTCATCGCTTGAAGTCCCTTCGTTCAACATCCCTCTATTGCTTTCATGAACGTTTAACGAGAAGGAACAACAACAGAAACTATAATCCTCTAGCTCTTCCACTAGCAGTTAAAATTATTGTTTCAATACTTGTTTTAAGCGATTTTCGAACGGTTTTATGTCTGGCCCACAAGCAAAAGTAGCTCAAGGGGAGGAGGTGACTGACAAAGTTAATGCCGCGGCTGGAAAAATTACCAAACCTAACCGACAACTAACACTAATGCCATGCTTCTACTAATCCACAGATGGCAAACATACCGGGCTTTGTGGGCGTGCCCAAGCGTGCAACCTGCAACCGTTGTAGTAATCCCATTTTTCTGGCGGAACGGATCAGCTTCGGTGCCAAGAGTTACCATCGATCGTGCCTGAAGTGTGCCCGCTGCGGTACCCAGCTAACGGTGGGCAGTTTCTACGAAACGGAAACGGACGGCGAGTACTGCTGCGAAACGTGCCCCGATGAGGAGATTCAGCTCGAGATCAAGCGTCGCAAATCGTCAGTATCATCGTCCTCGGATGGTAGTGGTAGTCGCGGCTCTTCGGTAACGGCCGGCGTTCCTAATGTGGCAACGGTTTTGCAACGACCTGTTCGTAGCAGCAAGCTGCTCGACCGTATATCGTTCTTCGAGTCGGCACCATTGAGTGACGAAGAGAAATCTTCGAACCTCGAACGGAAGGCAAAGATGAGCAGTTTCCTAAAGGGAACGCTGGAAGAAACAAATCAGAAGCAACCAGATGTCACGGTGACTATGCCATCGGAACGGAGTGTAAAACCGATTGATACGATCGAACTAGCGCAACCGAATGATGAGGATCCGCCTAATTTACCGAAAACCGCTCCTCCACCGGTTCCGGATGACGTTGCAGACGCGACAGACCGAGCAGAGGCTGAGAGCATTATCCGGCCATCTACGACCATCGAAGCAATTGTCCCGGAAGCATCCGAAAGCATCGAAGATCAGTTCGATAAGATCGTACAAGACCTGGAGGAGGAGGACAAGCAATTCGAGGTGGACGAGGAAAAATCTTCATCGCAAATCACGCCAATAGCGCCATCGTTGGAATCGGTTGGGGAGATCAAGAGAACAGATGGTGAATTACCGTTTGAATTACCAACGCTAGAGTTAAAGCAAGAAGTTGGGGAACCACCGAGCATTCACACGGCGAAGGAGCAAGTACATGAGTCGGAAATTAAGATCGTTATTGACGATATCGATGAGGAGGAGCATAAGGAAAAGGAAAATAGCACACCATTGAAGAAGCAAACGAGCGTAGAATCGGAAGCTGTACAGAAGGAACCGAATGTTCTTTCGGAAGAGCAAAACAAGGTTGAAGCTCAAGCTGAGAGTGTCATAGAGAATATTGTAGTTGATCGTGATGCGGTGCAGAAAGATCCTTCGGAAATACCGTCCTCGTCCATTCCAGTCATCGAAACGTCAACTGAAAGTGTCGCGTTATCCAATGTGCCTGACGAAAAGGAAAGTACTGAACCGGAACTGATATCGAATAAACACGAGCCTGAAAAAGAGGAGGAACGAGAAACAAAAGTGCCTACAGAACAGAAAGATCCTGAGGATGAAAATAAGGACAGTGAACAAGAGCCGAAGCCATCAGAAAACCATAAGATTGAAGAACAGACGCCGTATCCTGACGAACCGAAGGTACCAGAGAATAAACAGGAACAATCGAAGGTAAAAGACGTTCCAGCAACTGGAGCAACGGCAGAGCCAGAGACGGAAGGAAATGAAACTAAAACTGAGGAGCTTTACCCATCGGATTTGAATCCTTTTGGTGACGAGGAAGATGAAAGCGAAGGAATTGTGGAACTCCGTCAACAAACACCGGCAAAGAAGCCTACCCCAACGATGCGCCGTGTCAGCACAAATCCGTTCGGGAGCGAAGACGAAGATGATGATGCAGAGCAACAAAACCAGTCTCCAACGGTGAAACCTCCAAGACCACCACCGCCAAAGGTTAGGGGAACGCCGGTCGGATCGGTCGTACCTGCGAATCCTTTCGACGAAGACGACGAAACGGTGGCAGAAGAGGCGGAAATAGTGCCGATCGTATCGAAACCATCCCCACGACGGACACCAGTTCCGACTCCTCGGAAGCCGGGACACGCTTACAACGATTCCATCAGCTCGCTTGATAACTCGCTGCTGTCGAGCAGTAGGCTGAGCAGCTCGAACGTTTCCCTAGCATCCAGTCTGGACAGTGGTCCACCTTCGATGACGGTGCAGCGGCGCAAGAAGTCCAAAGCACCCGACATACCCGTGCCATTACTGAATCGTACCCCGGGAGCGGGATCTTCCTCACCTTCGTTAGCTTCCACCTCAGGAAGACCATCAATTGAAAGCTCCTCTATTGCTGCGACACCGCTGAGCAGTATCGGTAGCACTGGCACACTAACGACGCCACGTAAGAAGCGTGCTCCAGCACCACCACCACCACCAGGACCAACTTCAGCTTCTACTCCAAAACAAGAGGACACAATTGTGAAAGCACCGTCGAGTCAACGGTTAGTTGCGCTCGATACCGCGTTGATGCTGGGACCGAATGATCAGCCCGAGAGTTCCGATGCTTTGAGCCGAGCGACAAGTAATGAATCCGTCGTCTATCGACGGATGATCGTTCCGTTGCCGATGGACCATGATGCAAGCCCAGAGTCGCCCCTAAACGAAAGCGAAACGAGCGTTACCAGTGAGCGACAGTGGGAAAAGATGAAGGACAACAAGGAAGCCCAAAACCGGAACCGCCAGTCACTGAGCTCGCCAAACGGAGAGGGGGGTAACGGTTTCTCTGGTTTGTCCGTGCTCGCCAACAAATCGTCCCAGGGCAAGTGGAAGAGACGGAAGGGGCCGGCACCAGCGCTTCCGATTGCACCACTACCCGAACGCAAGCCAATCAAGATGTTACCACTGAAGGAGATCCATCAGGAGCTCCAGATCATCGAAACGCAGCAGCAGGGCCTTGAGAAGCAGGGAATCGTACTGGAGAAGATGATACGGGAGCGGTGCGAAGGTGTGGAGGCCGATATCGATCTGGATATAAGGCTGCAGGCGAACTCGAAGGAGGTGGAAGATTTGATTATGCAACTGTTCGAGCTGGTCAACGAGAAGAACGAACTGTTCCGACGGCAAGCGGAGCTGATGTACTTGTGAGTATCTTTTATGTCAGCGGTACTGGTTCATTTATACTCACGACGCTATACTGTATACTCCTGTAGACGCCGGATGCACCGTTTGGAGCAAGAGCAAGCTGATCTGGAATATGAAATTCGGCTGCTGATGGCTCAACCCGAGCGCAACAAACCAGACTCGGATAAAGAGAAGGAGGAAGCTTTGATCGCGCGACTTGTTGAGGTAAGTTGGAGAGGAAAAGAAGTAACTAGTAAAGAATTTACAACATCGAATTATGTTTTCAGATTGTCCAGCTGCGGAATGAAGTGGTTGAGTGTCTGGAGATGGATCGTATTCGTGAGGCAGAAGAAGATTTGGTAAGAACACGGCCTTCGTAAGACAAGTTAGTACACTTTTAACGTCCTTCTATCCGTTAGTCAATTAAACAGAGCATCGAAGAGCGTGCCGCCAGTCAACAGTCTAAGCACAGCAAGAAAGATTCATCTGCCAGCTCGACCATACTTCCGCTTACGGATGCCGAGAAACAGGACTCGTCGGTAAAGCTATCGAAGAAGGAAAAGAAGAAACTCAAGGAAGCGAAAAAGCTGGTGAAATCGAAAAAGATCGACTCCGAGAAGGTAATTTGCAGTACGCTGTCATTTAGATACGATGATACTAGTGGTGAGCGGTAAAGTAATACCGTGTTTCATTGCTCTTCCACAGGATGCCGATGAAACAGAGAGTGGAGCGGCGAAGGAGAAGAAGAAAAAACGAAAGTTTCTCTTCTAAAGAAGTGTGATCAACCAACAGGTACCGCATACTAGGGCAGCCTATTCGCCCATTCCTAAAAAAAAAACATTCCTTCGCTGGTAACTTTGCCTGATGTCCGTCCGATGGTCGTCCCTGCTCCAAGCCTGGAAGACAGCTCCTTCGTAGTAAATCGTTGACTGTGTTGGATTCAAATCGAATGTTATTTTTCTCACCGCACCATACGGATCATTTGGTACAGTTTAAATATCATCTATCCTCTTTGAAAATACCCACGTCTTTAAGCGCTTTGCGGCTCTGATAGTTAAGAACATTTCATTTATCGCATTTAGATCGTACTGGTTTCATATTGTGCCCGACAGTTTCTGTTGAGCTACAGCCGCTGTCACAGTTGCTCAATCGAGCTTGCAATTCTCTATTTCCGCCTTTCTTTCATCCACAACATTGTGAGTAGTGTTCCTTCCGTTTCGTGGACACAGTTCGCTTGTCTACCCACTGATTCAATTATACATAATTAGATGTAAGATGTTGCGGTACGGCGCGTTATATCTATAGATTGATTGTTAAGCCTAATAATGTAATCGGTTAGCGGCTGAAGCGGTTAAGCAGCGTAAAGTGCACTTTCTCTCTAGGAGGACCTGTGAACTGTGAGAATGAATGGAAACGACTATATTCGCTTTGTATTGTTTAGGAATAAATTAATTAAAGAGCATTACGAACATTCGCGTTGTGCCCACTGATGACAAGTTGAATGGATAGGAAAACTAAATGATAAAATCGTGTGTAGGTAAGTGCTTCGGATGGCATCAAGAAAAAGGCGTGGATTGTAGCAATTTCTAACAAATATACACATCAGGATTTATTAAGAACGATTTTAATTTGATCGGACCATAACACCTTTAACATCGGCTCATCTGCCTGCCATCGATTCCTCCAATTCCTTGTACACACGCCACAGCACTAGCGTACGGCACAGTAACACACAACATTCCTAGCATACGACGGTTCACTTACCCTGACCCCACTGACTTCACAATCCGAAATGTTTCAGCACATTCTCCTCGCTACTGGCATTACGTTTGCCGCTAAGGTATCTAAAATCTAAGGTATTTGATTAAACGACACCTTGCCTATTGGGGTTTGGTATTGCCGTGCGGCCGTGTTACTTAACATCAACCTTCGAAAATAGGGGCTAGCTTATGGAAAGGATTACAAATTAAAAAAAAAAATCAACAATAGGATCAAAGGATCTTCGCCAGTTAATTCTTCGATCTAGATAAGGTTCTCGCTTCATAAGGGATAAAAGTAATCGGGATATCCTTTTCTAGCTAGTAACAGAAAACATACCTACAGTCTAAGAAATACGACCCGCTAGAACCATTTTGATCCAGTTGCTTAAACACTCTTCGAAAAGACTTTTTTTTCTGTTTTCCTCTTTTTCACCTGCAGCGATTATAATGCCCTTGACCTTCGCCATCCGTTCCTGTAGATTGCTCTAAGATTACTCTTTTCAATGCTATCGCGACCTAACACGTTCTTCTTAAGACTCGTACGAATTATACATCTAGATCAACAATTAGCCACTATGATATCGTTGCCTGGTTACGTGATGCTCTCCGTGGAGCCTATCAGTGTACCTAAAGGTTTTTGTTTACGCACGATCAAGAGCAAAAAAGGTATGCAAAACGACGACGTATATCGTATAGTTTGCTATTATCTCTCACGTTCGACTTCCAATAGTGAACTGCGATCGCTCGATTTAACCACATTACAAACATCATTCGAACAAGTATCAACACCTAGGTAGAACTTTTTTTTTTATCAATTTCTTTTTCTCGCACAGTCAGTATTGTGTAGTTGGGTTTTTTTTTCTATGCTGTAACACGATATTAGATTTATGTATTGTTCTTCTGTTCGGCAAAGAAAACTAGTGACATTCATTTAACCACTCTCAAGCGCCTCTGCTCAATGCCCTGCCTCGGTCTCACCCTAAGCTGTTACTTCATTCGTTTTGTAGCTCTGTTCCACGTGACTGATAACATTCACTAGACACTAACGGTAACTATCAATCGGTTTTAATCCAAAACTTTGCTTTGCATGCCTTCGTGGGCCGGGAAATGTTAGTTAAATTCTGATAATTCTTGCTGTCTATTGTATTTATTCGTTATTCATCTCGTCCTTGTCAATAGTTTCGGAAGTGAAATCTTTCGTTTGATTTGTTTTAGAGGAGTTAGTAAAGTAGGAAGCAAACCTTCGACACTCGAAATTAAAGCAATTTGACTGTTGGTACTCCTTGGAATCTGGATTTCCAGTATTCCCGAAAATGAAACAAAATTGGTTATCTACAATGCCTAACAGTGCTACCTTTCCTGCTGCTCTAATCGAACGAAGACATGTTGCGAAACGGAAGATCCGGGATACACTACTACGTGATTAAAGCACGTGTCGTTGTTCTCCTTCTAAACTAACGGTTATCGCGGTTTTTTTTTGTTCTACACTACTCCTCTGTATCATGGGTCAATCTATAGATTTGCTAGTATAGTTTTCTTTTGTTTCTTCAATTATTTGATCGTTTTGAGTCCCTCGAAATTACGAATATGCTTGTAGTTTGAAATCTGTACTGTTCGGTTATTCACGTTAGCTTTTGATATACATACATTTATTGTTGTTAGCTTCAATTGCGTCGATACGGGCGCTCGCTCCCCTACTGCGCGCCACCGTATGCAAAACACAGGAACAATGTGTGGTGGCAGCTTCCTTAGCTCATTGCTCACAATCCTCGCATCGTTGTACTACGCGCCTTGACAAACACACCCACACACATACTCCTCCCCGACATACTGTTAACAGGACAAGTAACAAAGGTAGCTTTGATGGTTTTTGATGGCTTTGCATGGAAGGGCCCGCTTCAACATGTTGGCCCCTTAGTCATTGCCATAGGAACGTCTGCCACAGTCTGCCTCTGCCACACGGACACGCGTCTCTTGCTTTTCTCGCGATTCCGATTCGTTATACGCTTCACTGCCGACCTTCACCTTCAAGGGACAACAAATCGCATGTTTAAATCTACACCGATGGGGGATCAAAATCAGGAAGGCACATAAGTGGACACGTGGGAACATTCTGCGTTCGACAGCCCCCCGCCGTCGACCGTCGAGCTGTCGTTTCCAGATTCATTTAGAATATGGGTTTCTTTTCCAATTTCTCGAGCTCGCTGGCTGGCCAGTCCGTGTTCAGCTCCTTTATTTCTTGCTCTTCGTCACGTGGAAGTTAACCGATCTGGATATGGGTAGTTAGGTAAAGAAACGATGGGCTAAGTTTGGACCACACTCTCATACACACACACAAGCGATAATCGCTTACTGATACGATTTGATCAAGTGACTTCGATATGGCTCCTTGGCACAGGTTCCTCTTCGTGGCTACTAAGTGGTTGTTTTCAGTGGTTTTCCGCAGCTCAATCTAGTACGTCTTTTAACCTGTTGCTGTTCACATTTTGATTAACGCGCCACCTACTGTGGTTATTGCGAGCGCGCTAGGTCGGTTTGGTCAACAACGGCGCACACCCGGGACCAGTTTGTTCCATTATTAATTTGAAATTAAAGCTTTTTGAGAAGAGCGTTCAACCACTTCTAACGTTACGCCTTTTTTTTCGATTTTTGTTCTTCACAGATTCAGCTACGGCTGACGCACCGGAGTGGATCTCTAGGGGGCCAGGTCTCAGTACGATAGCCCCTGTTTGGTGACCGTGTACCAGGTCTTCACTTTAACCAGCGTCGGCGTCGTGGCGTCCGAGCCCGGTGTGGTCGGTTGTTGCACGTGCTCGGGTGGCCGCTGGCTGCAGCAGGAGGTCGGTGACATCGGCGAGGAGATCGTGGCGATGCGCGTCATCGGTTGCTGCGCCAGAAAGTGATGATGGTGATGATGATGGTGATGGTGATGGTAATGGTGCTGGGAAGACGTCGTTGAGAGTGAAGCCGCCGATAGCTGGCTCAGATAGCTGGATGCTCCATTGCAACCCTGGACCGGCGGCTGGAGGGCCAGCGAGAGCGTTTGGGGTTTTGGCCGTACGAGGGCCATCGATGCCGACGCCGCCGAAGTCGCCGTCGCCGTCGTCGTTTCTGCCACTTCGGTCAATGTGGCTGTTGCTGGTGGTGGTAGTGTAGGCGGTGGCGGTGGTGGTGGTGGCGGTGGCGGTGGTCCCGATGGATAGAAGCAGGTCGTGCCGAGCCGCAGATTTGGCAGATGCAGCGGCTGTAGCGGTTGGTACGTATCGAGCGGAATGTGGTAGTGTTGCTGCTGCTTGCCGTTGTGGTTAGGCTGCTGCTGCTGCTGATGATGATGATGATGGTAGTGATTGTGATGGCGACCGACGTTGCCTTTCGCTCGCCCGTTGGCCAATATCGATTGTTTACTGGTGCCACGGCCCGTGGCTCGGTTGGTGGTGGGGAGTAGTGCCGACGACGTACGCGTACCCGAAGCGGACGTTCCGGCCTCCACTACTGGCGTCACATTCATCGTTGTCGGCGGGTCTGGTTTCACGTTGCTTCCGGTGCCTTCCGGTGGTGGTTGGTTTCCCTTCGTTGGTTGGCCGTTCGATGATGTGTCGGATACCAGTACTACTACGTGATGATGGCGCAATGGTTGCCATGATCCGTGTGATCGCGGGATATGTTGCGAGGAGGTAGAGAGAAAGAGAGATAGAGAGAGAAAGAGAGAAAGAGAGAGGCACGAAGGAATGGGAGGAAATTTAAGTGAAATTTAAATTCAACTCCCTCGGTGCGAGATGGATGGACGAGAACGACGACGACGGGATATCCCCGTGCGTTCGGTCGTGTTTCTTCATTCCCCGGTTTTACCATTAGACCTGCACAGGGATAATGCGGGGAGGGATTGGTGATGAATGGTATGGTGTGGGCGGCATATCGTTCGTCACATTACGCTATCGCGATGTGCAAAAAACCGCAACTGACACACAATCATCGCCACCACCACCACCACCACAACCGCAACGGGGCCAAGTGCTAGCGAACAAATTGGATTTCATGAAATTAAAGACTTTTAGTGGAATTTTGAGCCATGTCGAGCGCGACCACCACAGAGTTCCTGGGTTTTTTCCAGGATCTGACGAATTATGAAGTAGATTGCAGTGAAGGACTGCGGGCGAATCTAACCATTGATGTAATGCTCGCTTAGTACAGTCCATTCGATAGCATTCGCATTGGCAGTGTTATCCAATAAAGCCTATAATATCCCTTTGCGCTTCGAGGGGCCAGCTTCTATGCGATGCAAATGATATTAATGACATTTGTGTTATCGTTTCACCGTTAGTAATAATTAATAGTATTATTCTGTTGATCTTTATCAAACTGTGGGAACAAACTGAAGTTCCTAACAGGTGATCTGGCAATTTTCAGTTAAATTAGTATTCCAATAGCTGTTTTCCGAAATTTAACACTTTTTTAAAATTAGTCACACTAGTGATGTTGACATTCATCTACTTTTTGGTATAAAGAAGTATCCCAAATGACGCTCACATTAAAATTGTGATCAATGTGTAGCTATTAGGCCAAAATTTGAACAATGAAAAAGGCTCTAATAGATGTTACTATAAGTCTGGTATCAAATGGTGTTTAACGAACATTGTTCGATCAACCTGATCTAAAGAAAGAGCTAAGATTAATATTAGCTTTTCGATAGACTACAACGATTAATGGATTTGTAGCGAGCATTAAATTCCACACAATTGCCCAGAACTTCAACGAAAAAATTAATTTTGGAGCATTTGTCAAATTGACCTTTTCAAAAAGGGAATATGCTATTAAATATGAATCAAAAGAAACTGCCAATCGATGCCGACAAAATCAAACAATACAGATTTTATCTCTAGATAGAATTTAAATTTTGTTTGTCAACAGTTCTATCAAACCACTTCAATTTAATATTCTGATAATTTTTCATTGCTATCGCGAGAAATCGTTGATTTTACGCGACCAGATTCCCGAAAACGGGTATATCACAGCTTATATCCTACGAATCACAGTTAGGCATAGCTTCATCGTCAGTGTTCCTTTCTTCAATGATCCATCGAAAATATCATCATTGTTTTTTTCCATTTTAGCAATTACTTGAAGCACTCCAGCTAACGATAAAATTGATAAAAAGTAAAATAGCGATACAACCACAACCCACAATCGGCTGTTCGAATGAAAGACATAGCCCCTTCTATTGTATCAAGCGTAGTTTTTCTGCGTTAATAAACTGATGGGAGGAAGCAAAGAATCGGAAACAAAGAAAAGAACTAAAAAATCCAATTCTAGGTGGTGAAAAACGTTCCGTTTTTCTTTAGAATTTATTTAACAAAATCAAATGTCAACTTAACAAATCCTATCTAGCGAACATAAGAGAGAGAGCGAGAGAGAGAGCGATTTAATTGTTCAGCAAAAAAATAAAATAAAACAAAAGAACATATTTACAACGAAACCACGCGGTTCCGTTCCGGGCAAACGGTTCGGTTCGGGAGCGCTCCCACCACCACCACCGGCCGGCCGGCCTCCTCGCTCCCGTTTACTTACTTGTCGTCTGCTGTACGACTTCGCCACTTCCTCCGTTCGTACGCTGCTCAGTTCCGCTGGTTTGTGCAGGACGTCGTCGCCGTCGCCGGCCAGCTTCTTCATCCCCATCACTGTCACCCTCCCCCTCATCGCCGTTCAGTTCGTGCTCCGATTGTTCTTCCTGCTGCTGTTGCTGCTGTGGTGACGGTGGCTGAAGTACACTTTCCGGCAGCAAATGCAGCCGCTCCAGCGGTCATATGGTCGAGTCAAACACACCCATCGAGCTGGAGATGAGCTGATCCTTGCGGCAGCAATCCAGGAACTCTTCGATCGTTATCACACCGTCACGGTTGGTGTCCATTTTCTGTGCTCGCGATAACGATCATGAATCATTTATTAGTGGGTCAACGATTCGTGTCCAGCGTAACGAACGCGTACCTGGAAAATGGTGTCCACCTTGCTCTTGATGTTCACATCGTCCGTACCGCCGTCATCGCGCGCACCCATCAGCTCGTAGATCGCCGTCACGATGTCGGTCATCTCTTCGCGCGTAATCTTACCATCGTGATTGATGTCGTACAGCGAGAAGGTCCAACATAGTTTCTCTTCCAGCGTACCGCGTGACAATATCGACAATCCTTGCACAAAGTTCTGCCCGAAACATGAAAGGCGATCAAAGAAGGTGCGATTGGCAGCATTGCGTTCAACCTTACCTCAAAGCTTAATATTCCCGTATTCTCCTTGTCTAGCGTGTTGAACACGTAGTGTGCATACAGTCCGGTGTTGGCTGTTGGGCGAAACCGAAAAACCAATTAATTGAGAAATGCTGCACTGTGGCTTTTGAACGGAGTTCAAAGGGAAGAGGAATCATTTGCCGTCGTTCTGTGATGAAAATGGTTATTAACTTCGCTGTGCATAATGTGCCTTTCCTTCTTCCAATGCATGCAACGCATGAAAAGCGGAAAGCGAATATTTTCAATTCCCCCTTTTTTTCCGATCCACTGATGCAGTACCGTTGCAATTGTCGTATCAGCGCATCACAGGATGTATGCTTCCTTTGCTGCAACGCTGCCTGCGCTCCGAGGGCTGTTTGATGTGCCACGGGCAGGATTCCAGGATCGAGAGGGTGGGAATTGCGTTGTGCGAAGGCATTTTTCATTTCCTGCTTATCGCATCGATGGAACTGGCGGAAAGAGAAACCAACCAACGGTTTCCACACCACCGGAGCTGGGATCCTTTCCTGGTCAATGTCAGCTGCGTGGTTCGATTGATAGCCCACCACCCCACGAGGGGGATGGAAAAAAAAGTCATTTGATCGATCGAGCATACAGCTGGTGCCGATGCCGATGCTGATGCTGATGATGCTGTTGCATCGATGGAACCGGAATGAATTACTTTCGCATTATTTAATTATCGAACAATTGAATAGCGTCGCCGGAACACAAGGTATACAACCATTGTTGGTTCACTCGATAGCGTAGTAGTGGAATGTAATCCCCGTAAGTGGTGTTGCGCTCTTGTTCAGTGGATTGTGATAAACCGAACATAACTTAAGATCGGGCGGATGCTGTAGCATGGATGCAGGTGAATCCACGTTCTGCGAGTGCGAGTCCCGGAACCCCATTGTCTTCCGTTTTGTGCCGGTGGATGCTTGCTTTGTCTTTGTGAGCAACACATGACAAACGAGGTGCGAGGTGCAAGAGCACCAGAAGAGTAATAACATTCAATTTTGAGCCATTTTTCGTTGTTATCATTTGCTATTGTTCATACCAATGCGATGCTGTTGTCTCTTTGAATGATTTTCAATTTCAATTTCAATTTATATTTCAAATGTTCGCTGCAAAACCCTGTTATAAATGTTCGTGCATCGCGAATTGTTTGGAATCTTCATAATGAATGCAGTAAGCAATAGATTACTTATAAAATTTATTTTGTTAACAATTTGATTTTTTTGTAAGTTCTTGTACCATTGTTCCTTTATACTTTTTTCCGTGTAGTCTGTTAAGCTAAAAACGTTCAACTCTTTTAGTTGTTGTATCATCTTCTGCGTAAACCTTTCGCATTAAATTGATTAGGCGGTGCCAGACGGGGCGAAAACTCTAGCGCAAACGAAAAAATTAATGCCAAAACGGTTTCGTTTAATCCTTACACGCTATCAAATTTTTATACGTCCGCGGACATTTTCGCTGAACCCTTGACGCTATCAAACACTTTATTTACGAAAATGTAGGTTCTTTTTTGTATTGTTTTTGCATTTTTAATATAAATATAACAGCAACAGCAACAAAATCGTTAAAAACTGCAAAATTTATTTGGAAATCAACTTCAGCGGCCAAAACACAGATGTAAATAATTCGTTTGACATTTCGATATAAATTTTCGGGTTTTTACCCCTGCCACACGAAGCGAAAACATTTTGGCATTAATGTGTAAATTTGCGCGTAAATTTTCGCTCCGTGTGGCAGCATCTAATAGATACGATTTTTGAGATTGAGATTTTTATGTTATTACAATGTTTATGAGCGATCGAACTCAACTATACCTTGAGCTCATTTTTATGCTAGTAACTGTGTGCACGAGAACTCTGAAGAGGCCACATACAATAGTCATAAATCAACGAAAGATGTAGTGCTTGTACACTAGCTCAAAACCACCGAATTGCTCAGGTCAAGGCTAAGGCACCAGCAATCAAATACTAATTAATAACGGCATTAATTTAATAAATTCATGTACTCCAATTGGAATTCATAGAACATACGCTTTAACATGCTTGAGGTCACGTCGGTAATTACTTGCATATCTAGATGGTAACTGTTTCAGTTTCAGCAAGTCAACGAACGAGTGTTTGTAATATTCGCTGTGCGTTCCTTTATTGATCCCCATTTTGATCGTCACGTTTACTGATCCATTTACGCGATGACTAATGGCATATCAAAAAAAAGCCTCTGGCATTATCTACATCGCAATGGGATTTCCGGTACGATTTGTTTTATTTTTTCATTTGAAAAGCGGCTCATCAAAGGTTCTAATCGACAGTGACATCGAATCGGCACAATAAGTAGCGCAATCCGCCACTCGAAAATCACGCCACGAAACGTCACGAAAATCGCTAAGCATCATCAATCAAACGGGCGGTCAGTCAATGTGGCCTGACGACTATTCGTTAACTCTCTTTCTCTCGATTATCGTTAAAACATCGTCCCTACCCGACAGGCCATGAAATGGAGATAAATTTTTGTTTCAATCAACAATCGTTCATAAACTGCTCACTTCAAATCATGCCTTGCCATCGACCACCAACCGAGGCATAACGCCAGCCAGCCAGCCAGCCAGCCAGTCAGTCAGTCAGGTCATGGCATGGCATGGGCCAGCATGCAGTCCATCACGAGCGGCACTTTGGCAAAGTTTTTGGCGGTTTCGGCGGCATTAGTGGTCCCAACCACCACCACCAGCATGGGTAAGAAGTAGATGAAAATGTAAAAACACATCAGCACAGCCCGGTTCCACTTACTTCATTTACAACGAAGCCAGCCAGGGCGGCCAGAGAGTGCTGTACAAATTTGCATTCCAAATATCTTCCTTTTCTTTAGCCACCAAGCTACACCACTCGAAACCACTTCGACCTCGTTTTTCGTAATTGTTTCGCGAAGCTTTTGGCACTCGCTACTAACAGCAGCAGCAACTCTACACTAATGATAGCGTAGGCAGATAGAGAGAAGAAAAGAGAGAGAGAGAGAGTGAGCAGCAGTTTATATTTTTCTTTCCAAATATTCTTTGCTATTCCAGCTGGGCTGGACGATCCTGGTTCATTCAAGAGACTGCCCTTCACCAGATGGCGATCTGGGGTAGGAGCACAGGAGCAAGCAAGAGCTTCGCTTTTCTGCTGCATCCGATTTACCCGGTTGCCCAAAAGCGGTCTGTGTGATTTCGGGAAAGTTCCGACAATTAAAGGGCAGCGGCTGTAGCCGCTGGGCACCGCGGTGCCAGCTCACCTTGCGGTCAGGCACACCACGTACAAGGAATTCCCCGGAATTTCGGGCATTTCGAAAAGAAAAAAATGAAATCCACTCCACTGGTTCAGGTGTCAGGCTCCCCCCTCCTCCCCGGGGGGTCACGCGTCGGCATGCATGTTATGTTTCAGCTTCAGGCACAAGCTTGTCCTCTTGAATTGAATGATAAATTCGTCGGAAAATGTATGCTTGTTTCGCAGGAACACACAGCATGCCATTGGGTAAGGGTTTCCCGGAACGCTACCAACACATCAAGTGTGCACAGCTTTTTCGTCCGAAATTTGTTTATGTTATGAAAAATCTACCAACCCCAACGAAAAGAAAAACAGAACGTTAAATTGAATCCATTTCAAGCCTTTAAACAAAGTCAAACTGTGACGGCCGCATGACCTGCTGCATGCAGGGCATACCACACTATTGGCACCACCAATTTGCGTCATTGTTGCACTATTGCGCGTACAGGCGAGGGAGTCGCCGCTAGACGCTGTTTAGCTCGCTTCGATCGCTACCTTTCGGTCGCTCCATCATCCGTCAACGGCGACGGCCGCTGGACCTTTGCTGGGACGAAACTTTGCTGCTTTGCTGACGGAAACACTGCATTGCGCAGCGTAGTAGGCATTGCAATGCCGTGCTCCACCCGTTTGAAGTGCAGATACTCTCACGATTCGACCACAGACCTCTGCCACAGGCCCCGGGCACTATATAGTGTCCGCTAGTGACGGTTGCGATACTTGAAAGCCTTGTGTGCTTGTGAAAAGTGTGTTCACGGGATTACGAGGTTTTGGACTGTTTTTCTTTTCCTTTTTTTTTACTGAATCCAACTCCTCGCTGCTGCACAACATTTGAAAACACGGTGAGTGCGCTGAAGGCGCAGGAGTATTTGAGGTCCCGGCGGCCAAGCAATGACAATTTATGACTGAAAATATGTTTCCCACCCCCACCCCGGAGGGGGCAGTGTGCGATTTTTGGGACTCGACAGCAAGCACTTCAACTCGATATTCGTCCCACGTACCGTCTGCCGGATGATGGATTACCGAGAAAGGTGAATGTTGTTTATGTCGCGTCCGCGCGCGCGAATTCAGGCGAGATTGATCGCTTCAGTACCGGGCCTCGGCTGATGGAATGGTTTCTTTTAAACAACGATAAGTAACTCATTTCTTATGCCAACTGCACGTTTCTCAAGTTTCGCGCTGAAGTGAAACTCTTTTATTTCCGCCTTTTCCTTCCATTTTAGGCCTAGGATTTATGTTCGAACGACATAGACTCGGAAGTTTGGTCGAGTTCTGGTCCCCTATGGGGTCCGCAGTTTCCGCGCATCATCTCTGAGAATTCCAGTTACCTTCCAGGTTCCTTTCCGTTCCGTTGCTAGTGCCACTTCTCGGCACTTCTCGGCACATAGTTTTGCACCACGGCTAAAAAGGGCGAAGTTCCGCCGCCATATTGGCTCGGGGTTGCCGTCAGTTATCTGTCATTCGAGCTATTTCATTGGCATTCTGTCCCTCACCCGCCAACCCACCGTTCCCCTTTTCTGGTCCCATGGGGTAGTTGAAATTGGCAAATTGCCGCAGACTTTACGCAAACTCGACAGCGTTTCGTCTGTTGTTTCGTTCCCGGCGCTTATTGCTATCGAGTGGTTTGTCGCGGATACCAGAGTTCTCCCACCAGTCCATGGCGGACGTTGTCAAATAAGTGTCAAAGCGTTAAAAGCGAACCATCGACCGACCGTCGAACTCTGCCGAAGTCGGCCATCAAACTGGAACTTTTCCTCCTGGTACAGCTGATTCATTGTTTTTATTGGAAAGGTTATCAGTAATGACACATGATGTACCTACCTCCCTGGGGGAAGAACTGTGAGTAGATGAACTTGAACGTTTCCTCGCGTATGATGCCGGCCGGACACTCCGCCTTGAAGCCCCGGTAGATGCGCTTGATCTCGGCCTCGGTGAACCGCGTCGCTTCGCACAGGGCCGCTATCGACTCGGGCCGGTACTTCGGTGGGGACACGATCTCCTCCAGCTCACAGTCTAGATATGTTGAGGTAAAAAACATGGAACCACATTAATACAATCCGACGGCTTATCGGGCGGACAACTCCCCCATCTGTACGCGAAAGGTCTCTCCGGACAGGACGCGATAGGTTTTTCGGTAAGAACAAAGGAATAACCCAACCCTACTAGGGTTTATCCCCCCCCCCCCAAAGGCGCAAGGGTGTGCCCAGCCCATGTCTAGTTGCCCTCGAGGCTTGGGACGTTGTAAAGTTGTTTGGAGAAGGTCAAAGGACCCCTGGGATGTACGGACGCAACATGCTTTTTTTACGGAGAATTGACCGAGCGCTTTGAAGGATGTAGCCGCGTTGATACCGCCGTCGGCGTACACGTACACCGCACACACGGACACACAAATCATAAGCTACATTGCTGGCGCTGGGTGTTTGGGGAGCCTTAAGGCGCATGGCCATGATGGCAACCCGATGTTTTGTATCATTTAAACAGATACTAATACACCATATGAACGAAGCATGCGTTGCGCATTTTGACAGTTTTTTGCAGCGCATTTTAAATTCGAGCTGAAAATTTACCGTAAAGAAAGTTTTTTTTAATTTTAACCGCGTCTGGCCACGATAGCAACTTTATTTCAACCTCACTTCGACCTTTCTTTACGTAAAGTTTCAATCATGGCCAGGCACCTTAAGGTCATTCTCGTCATTTTTGTTTGTCAACCATTAGCTGGCTAAAGAGTCGATTTAAGGACAATAGAAGTTGCATGAAAGGAATAGAGGAGCTATTTATGATCAACCAATTACCAAGCGAAAAACAAGTCGTTGCGAGCGAGTGTTAATCGAGGAATCAATTCGATTATCCTGCCATTGTTCTCGATGTACCGCTGTTGGCGTATCGGGGAAGTGGTGCGTTGGAATGCCCCCCACCATTCCATTCTCTTCTAATGCACATTCATAACTTGCGACACGGTGAATTCATTGTTGTAATCCATCAGCGCTGTTTAACATGCTGCTTTATCCTTAACAGGAGTAGGGGTAACGCTTCATTCGCCATCCCCAAAGTATGCGATGCAATGTATCTCGGCTCAGCTCGGCCACAAAAGGGATGCCTCTCTGCTTGACAAATGAAACATTTGCCTGCACTCGACACTGGCCGCCGGCTGCCTCCCACTTGGAATGTCTTGGAGGTTAAACTACTCCTCCGCTCGAGTACCCGAGGTTTTCAGGCAGGACTAAAACCAAAGAAAGCAGACGAAGGTTTCCAACATCTGCTGGTGGTGCTGCTACTGCTGCTGCTGCTGCTAGTGCGTGGTGATGCGGGCAACCAATCTGCTGCCCTCTGGCTACAACATCAACAGTGTGGAGTGGACCATGTACCCAACTTCGAACCCCGCGGACTCCGTAACTGCTGCTCCGTAACTGCTCCGTGATGACAAATGTTTTTGAAACAGTAAAAGAACCATCTTTACCTCCTCCTTCTCCTCCTCGTCCTCCTTCTAGGGTGGACATAGGTCGAGGACTTTCATGTTTTGTAACAACGGAACACAGGGAGCCGGTGGGGCCAGTGCCAGCAAACCGTTGAGGACGCTTTGAGTTATGTGAAGGCGAACAATCGACAATCCCAGCCTCCTCGGATGGTGTTCTGCTGGGAGGGGGCATGTAAAGTCCGTGTTTGCTGCGCTGTAAACAATGCACAACGCACAACGGAGCGAAGAGCGAGAGAGAGAAAACAGGAAGAAGAACAGCAAGAAAAGTGACAGTCGTCTCTTAATTCGGTCAAACCAGCGGCATCCATTCGGTGGCAGCGCCTTCCACCTTCCGCCCGGAATGCTGTGTAATGCCGAGTGTTTGCTAATGCCCCCTAATGGCGTTCTCTCTCTCTCTCTCTCTCTCTCTCTCTCTCTCTCTCTCTCTCTCTCTCTCTCTCTCCCTCACTCTCTCTGCCTCTCGGTCTGTGTTTTTTGCAGGGCGTTTGGTGTGCGCACTGCCGGACAGCCACACCGCGGCAACATGCTGAGACAGATCCGGTCGAAAAACGAGTCCAAACAAAGTGATCTCTTCCGTCTCCAAGAAAACGGACACCACCACCACCAACGGAACTGTCGTGCGGTCGTCGTCATCGTCGCCTTCTTCGTTCTCGCTGCTGCTGCTGCTGCTGCTGCCGGTGAAGTCATAAAATGAATAAATTAAATTCTTTGAAGTGCACCACTTGACACGAGAAGACGAGTCAGGTCAGTACGCGGGAGAACACTCGGTCCCGGTGTCCAACAGCAAAGACCCTCCGGTTCCGGTTTCGCTTCCCGCAGTGGAAAGGCCGGGGAGGGGTTTGGCGGACGGCCTTTAACCTCCCCCGTTCACCTTCTAAACTTCGCTCCGTGGCCGCGACCGTCGAGTCGACCTTTTTGACCAGTTTTCTTGCGATTCCAAACAAAAAACGAGGCTCGCGACTCCAAAACAAAGTGTCGCAATAATTCTCACCGAAGTAATTAGGGGCGGGACCGCCGCAGTTGCCCCCGGGACGCCTCGTTTTCCTCGCCTCATGGTGTTTACATCGAAGCAGCAGCAGGATGCGTTCCTGATAATGAGACATCGAGCCGAGCTCTACCGAGAAAAGGGTGGATTGTTTATTTTCTTGTCTTTCGTCCGCAGTTTTGGGACTACGAGCAAAAATGGGGCTTAAGAGAAAGGACTCGCAACCCCGAAAAAAGGGGTTTTCGATGGAAATCCATTTTTGTGGCTTATGATCGCGTTTGGAAGCAGTTCCACAGGCAAAACAAAGAGTGACAGCTTTCCGTCGCTTCCCTGTCAAGTGAGGGAGTTTTCCAATTACAAAATGCGTTCGGTCGCGCTGGAATCGTTCTCAGGGCATCGCTAGGAAATGCTCATGTTTATGCTTATGGATCAAATGGACCACCTGCCCGGGCCTTTTGGCAGTCGGTTTTTGAGTCCTGTCATTAAGTCGAAACTCCGGCAGCATGGCAGATGAAGGTGACGTTTCGTTTGAAGCGCTTCGCGAGCACCGTTCATCGAAACGCGCGCTCCCTAATTAAGGCACATGCCTCTTATGCGCCTCGAGCCCTTGTTTGAAGAGTCACGAAAGCTGTCTAATAACCGGGCCCATCTTACAACGACCGGGCTGGTGCGGGTTTTATCTCGAGCATCTCGACTGGGTTTTTGGGGTTTTTTTTGGGCGCGGGCCAAAGGCTCAGAACCTGAAGAGACGACGTCCTCAATCTCTCTTTCTCTCTCTCTCTCTCTTTTTTTCTCTCTCTCTCTCTCTCTCTCTCTCTCTCTCTCTCTCTCATTCTCTCATAACTAAATTCGGATGCTCGTGCTGCACTTAATTATGACGATGAAGTTAATGTAGAAAATCATCCTCGGCTCGAAAACCATCGCCACGAAAAACCCACGGCCCGTGTAAGATGAGTAAGAAGACCGGGATAAAAGTGCGCCCGTACTCGTCGCACCGTTTTGCAGATAGTTGCGACGAGACGATGCGATGGTTCGATGTTGCGACGTTGGTTACGAGGAGTGATGCTCACGCTTTTGCCTCTTCACTGCCAGCTGACGTACCCCCATTGTTTGCGTCTTACCTGCTCTTTCTTCAAAAGTTTTAATTCAATTCGGACCCGAAAAGTGTGGTGAACTTTGGGTCCTTGTACTGCGGCTCCAAGTGCTCGAAGCAAGGGAATGAACGCAGCTTGGAGAAGCATCATCAGTTGTGACGCATCAGAGGAAAATGCAAATGATCTAACTTTTGTTTTTATCTTTGCCATTCGTGGTGCATTCCATCTCTTGCCATCAAATTAATTAGCTGTCAGGCCACAGTGTAGTGATTGAAAAAGTTCGAGCACCATCACGACCAGCGTCACCGCGACGCAGGTAATGTCGCTGCCGGGAGGGGGGTCCAGGGAGGTTAATGGAATTGATTTTCGATCCAATTGAGCAGCGGGAAATGGAACAAAAAAAAAGGAGGGAGGAAGCAACGACAGTAATGGTGAACGACTGTTTTTGCGGGTCTTTGGATGGAACTCATTTAACTGCATCATTTATGGGGACCGCAGCTAATTAGGTAGCAATGCCAATCGAACTATTTACGATGGGTGCGTTCACAGCGGTTTTTGTATCCTTTTGTGCAGATTTTTCGCAGCACCGGATGATGATACATTGAACAGCAATAATCATTGGAACTTTTAATAGAAAATTGCGAATAGTTGTTTTTATAAATATTGGCAACAGCAACAGAGAGTAACTGATGAAATTATTTAGGAAAAAGATTATCTAAGGTGTTGCTGTTTGTGAATTAAGGAATAGCAGCTTATCTAACATAAACATTAAAAGAAGTTATTGTGCCATAAATGACTCATCTAATGTAATAATGGTATATGAAAATAAGAAACCTTTACCACTTTAATTTAGATACACCGATTAAAAAAATATAAGTTAAGGAAAAATTGACAAACCGTTGAAGTGTATCAATATTTAAGCAAAAGTTTAGCATATTAAGAAATTTTATTATAACAAATAAAATGTTCTTTTAAATTATGAATACTAACAGATAGGTAAACTGAACATTCTCTGGGTTTAACGCCGTATTCTGTGGGCACTCATACCGCTTATAGTATAGCTGATACCCGGTGGACTAAGATGACGTAAAAATTTCAACAAATTATATTCATTCTCGAAACAGATCGATCTGGGTTCACGATAAAAGCATTCGTTTGTTCTCACATATTGAAAGAAACTAGATCCAAATCAAACAAAATCATAAGCCAAATGAAGAACATATTGGTTTCTCGCAAAATGGCCTTTCCCTTGAATTCACTTGACTAAAAGCGGATGCCAAGATCGTCCGGAGCTGCGTCCCATGCGTCCGCTTTAGATTCCTTTACGTCCCTACGAAACGCAAACGCCATCGAGAACGCTGTCAGTGGCAGCCGGTGCCAGACTCGCCGCTTCGTTCCGCTTTTAGGTCGATAACGGATGCACGGAACGGAACGGTCGAACGGGGATACCGGTACCAGGCGCCTCCATCGGGACGATGTCAATGGATTCAGCGGGCTGGAATTGGGATCCCGGTCCGCATTTAGTTATTTGCATTTCCACACACACACACACACACACCAGCAGCAGGATGGAGGAGGATAGAAAGCGTTCCTTACACTGCGGACAGAACGCATCGTGGGAAAGGTAAAATCTAATTTTACCGTCCATCCCATTAAACCCCTGCTCCGGCCTTCGTTATCCCTCCCCCGGGGGGTGGGATCGAGCGTCCAGTCAGTCCGGGATTCTCCTTTCTATAGCATCATCCACCCCCACACACACAAACACACACGCACGGAGTGGAGTGGTAGAAGCGATGAGGCTTTAGCATAACACGAACGGAACGAACGGATGAACGGACGATCGTACGAGGAACCGAAGGGCCGTTTGGTTTACTGCTTCGCAAAATAAATATTTTTATTCCTCCTAACGACGAGATGACCAGTCAGTATCGGCAGGTTGTGAAGGAGTAAGCAAGGAAGCAGGAGCAGCAGAAGGAGAAGGAGAAAAAGGAAGGAGGCTAATTGATGAGATTGCTTAGATATGGCCGCTCGGTTGTCGTAGACCGAAGTTAATGCGATGTAATTTCAACCAACTTCCGGTTCGCCCCCACCCCGGGGGGGTTCGACCCCGCAACAAGCTATCTAGGACAATCGAAAAAACCAACATAGAGCACATGGATAATCCCACAGCATAACAAATCACTGCCGTTATGTTAATTATCATTTCTTTTCAATAAATTAATTTAAAAAAATAAGGGGAATATTAAGGACATCCCCATTATTACGGGTTCACAGTTTCCGGAGGGGGGATAATAATGCTTCATGGAAATAGGATGTCCCCTTGCACGTTTCCTCAGATGTGTCCCCGGATGCGGATTGTGGATGCTCTAATCCATCAATCAATTACGGCGAGGTATTCACAGGACACCAGGCCGATTAGCCAGCCAGTGGGGGTTTCCAAACAATTGCGTACCGTTTGGCGCAGTAAGCCCCAAAAGGGAGATTAGAGGAAAGCCGGGGACTCATGGGGCAGGGTGTCCGGTGGTTGAACATCGATTCGAACTCAGCTCGAACAAGAGACTCCTCTCTAATTCCTGCGACAACATATACACGCACACATATACACACTCACACCACACAATGCTCAGTAGCATCGGGTTGCTCTAATCCGTTTGGGTGACACCAGCGGCAGTGATCAACTCCCTGGTTCGCTTGGAAACACGCTTTAGCCAGCTTTGGCGCGCCTACTGTTAGCAAACATGACCCAATGACACACACACACGCGCGCGCGCTCACACCATCACGAGCTGTCAGCCCGTTCATCATCATCGAATCGGTTCGTCCGAAATCGAAGCAGTCCGGTGTGTCGAAGAGGGACTCCGTGGATTATTCCGTGGCGGACCGAGGTTGAAGCGAACCCAAATCACTGTCACTGTTCGATGAACCGTTGTTTGGCGGTGCACGGACACACACACACACACGCATACGTGCCCCCGGGGATGGCCACAAAATTTAAATAATAAATTAACAATCCATTTAGCAGGCGTACCAGGTAGGTGTGAGTCCCGGGGACGGGGCCTTCTAGTGACGAACGCCATGGTTGCCATGCAAACAAGCGGGTCTGTCACCGGATCGGACTGTCAAACCGAGGAGGAGGCCGAGAAGACCGATGAAAGAGGTGACCACAAAATTGTTTTCAAGTGTTTCGAATCCGTGTGCTAGCATAATGCTGTGGAGGATTGTCGCGTAAATGCGATTTAACAGCTCGTTTGATTCCCGGCATTACGGGCGTGTGTAGTGACAATGCTCGATTGATTCTCCTCCCGGGACTTTATCATGTCAATGATGGTTTTTCTGTCACGTTTGAAGCCATCGGAAGTGAGATGAGTTATTGACCGTTCAGCGATGCAAAACGCAATAGTAGTGACGAGCATTAAAAAAAACTTGAGTTACTGCAGTTGCCCCTTTGACAGCATCGCTGTACAATGTTGTGGTCAATGTTGCAGAAGGTGGATCCTGAATCCAACCCACGCAACAACTCTTACTTTCACACCCCTTCTTCTTCTTCTTCTTCGTCTTCTTAATCTGTGCTTCCTGTCAAGGGAATTCCATCTTGGCCGTCTGTGTGCCTCTCATCCTCTATATAACACCCTTTCCTTTCCCTTTGTTGATGTGTTTTGTTTGCTTTGTCCGATTCACAGTCGCAAACCGCCCCACGGATGGACGGGGCCGCAGCACGAGTACCGAGCTCTCTAATCTTGTACAAACAAGCGAAGCCAACACACATTTTATGAGCGCACCGTGGACTCTCCGGATCACGAGGACAAGCGGCTCAAAGCGAAAGAGAGAGAGAGAGAGAGAGCAATAGAGAGACGGCACGCGAGCACTCCGATGGACAAGGCTTTTCCTTCTTCAAAAAGCCAACACGCGAATTGTGGACCAAGCCTCTGGCATGTCTTCTGCCAGACCATGACTTCCCCAGTGGCCAGGGCCAGGGCCAGGGACGGACGGATGGCCACGAGTCAAACTACTACTACTACTGAGCGGCTTCCTCACGTGCTTCGCTTTTATGATCATTACTTTTATTTTCGGACCGGAGTTTCTTTCCACTTTTCGCCATTTTATGTGTGTCTGTGTCTGTGTCTCTGTGTGTGTGTGTGTTACACAGTATGGAACCAAGGTGTTGGGGTTCAATCGTTGGGCATCGTAGCATCCTCAACGGTGACGGTGGAATGGCAAAGCAAGCGGTGGACTGAACTGATCTCAGTCACCATCAGCTACCTCCCACTGTGGCTGTGTGTGTTTGTTTCGTTCCATTCGCTGCTACCGGTGCTGCTGCCGACATCTGGCAGTCCAGCAAGGAGCAGGAGGTTGAAGGATTTTTGGGGAGAAGACGCACGGACTAGCAGATGAGGTTTTCATTGATTTTCCATGAAGCGGACGGAGGATGTGGATTGCGCCTTTTGCTGCCTTTTGCGGGCCACGGTGATGAACTTAGCAAATTGATCGTTCGAGCAGCCGGCTTCGAGGTGTCAACAGCAGCACCAGAAGCACCACCACCAGCAGCAACAGCACCGCCAGACCCCCCCCCCCCCCCCCGGGATTGGTGGATTTTCATTTTATCATCCCTTTTCCCCTGTGATGCACGGACTATGGACGTATCCCCAGATTCCTCTTCTTGCAGCACATTTATAGCACGTCAATCTGCAGCGAAGCACAAACCACAAAAGAAAGATTCCTCAATTCTCCTTCACCCGCGTATGGGTGTGTGCACGATGAAACGCGATGACATTGCAGTCCGTGAGTGTCAAATAAAAACAGTTTAATCCGTTTCAGATATACCGAAGCCACGGTGGGTGACGTCAACATAACGCCAACGTGAGTCACAGCCACAGCGAGGCGAAAAGCCTTTCAGACGGGCGGGTCCGACGCTTCGGACCATTAAAAGGTCACTCCTCTGGTTGTGTGTGTGAAGAGGGGAAAAGAAGGAAGCAAAGATGGAGACCAGGACGTTAAAGTTATCCTTTACAAATGAAGGGGTACGAAATAAAACGCGCGAAATGGGGTGCGCCAATGTTCATGATGATGGATCACCACCCACCCAACCACCCATTGCTCCCGGTGATCCCAGCTGCATGCATGCAGGCGCGAGTAGTGTGCTCGTTAATATGTTGTGGCAGGTCCGTCCGGTAGCGAATGTATGGATGGAAATTATTACCATTTCATATTCGGCTCGTCTCGCTTTGCAAAAAGCCATTTGTTCATTTCCATGTTCCTCCGGTTGCTGCGACCGATGCTCACTCACACCGGCAAAGCGATCGGAACGGAAGAACGGTTGGAGATGGAAGTGAGGAAGAAGGGAATGGAATGCATTTCAATTCGGGCCTTTATTATTATCATTTCAATTTCGAAAACATAAATTGCGAAAAGCGTATTGCTTATCGATTGGTTGGAAAGAAAAAAAACGGATTCGCTTCGAGCTGTGAGAAGAGCTCCCAGAACTGCCAGAACATCAATTATCAATTTGTCTGCTATATATTTTACTCACATGGAACACACAGACAGACATACGCTTTTTTGATGATTCCATGTAATAATATTTCTCTTTTGTGTCTAGACAATAGGCAACGTGTTGCTGACGATACACAATCGCGAGCAAACAATGTGTGCCCCTCTGGGATGAACGAACTTTTGCCGTTGGTTTTATGATCGTTCGTTCGCTTCTCTCATCTCATCTTTTTCCCCGCGGCTGCTTGGCGTACATTAGTCTGTGTGCGTTAAGTTGCTTCTAAACTTCAGACATCTCGAGACACAATTGTGCGCATAACGATCGTTAGTCGGCAGTCCAGCGATGCTTTCATTACTTCTGATTTAGCTTTCGAAATGGTCACTTGAGGTTTGTGGTCGAACTGAGTCCGAACTGAGCAGTGATCGTAGCTTACTTTCGTTTCCTTCAAGCATGAAACAATATAATCTCTCGGCACATACCGATGTACTAGTGAAATTTGTCTTACAAAAACTTCCAACCTAGCGATGCTAAGCGTTAAGTGTTTATTGCCGTTTCAATGCCTTCAGCGTTTTTCGAGTGTATGCAAATCTGAGACAGCGTCCCATGGTATCCATTTTTGAAAGACTTTTGCCCCATTTACATGCAAACTTGCTCTAGTTAGTAAATGCTGAATAGGGAATATCTATATATATAAAAATCTCGTGTCACATTTTTTTGTGTCCAAACTCCTCCGAAACGGCTAAACCGATTCGAACCAAACTTTGTGTGTATCTTCTGTAGGTATCAGAATCGGATGTAAACTATATTTCATTCCCATTACTTAAGTTATTCAAAAAATAGAAAAATTATTTTCCGTAACTTTCTGTTAACCTTTGATTTGATATTTTTCTTAGATTTTTCATACAAAAAAACTAATACTCTCAAATTTTCATAGCCCTAGCTCAAACAGTTATTTTTTAATGATTTTTTGAAAATCCACTAAATCACCGAACAGTAGTTGCAATACTGAGCGCCAGGGAGCGTTGACAGCGCGAATTAATTTAATTGATGAGAATTTTATCCTAGAAGTCTTAGCTAAAACCGGTTTAAGCATACTGGGGCAATATGCACAATTCGAAATTTCGAAATTTCATCAAAGATCAACAAATTATGTATACTCGATACTCGATTGCACTTTTAGTAGGAGGTAAAAAAATCCGCACTTTCCCCAAAGAACAATGATAAATGGAGTGCAATATGAAAAATCCAGATATTTTCAATCGTCGAGTCAGATACCGATATCCAGCCGTATCGATGAAAACACGAAACATTCCTATTCATGTTGAATTCTATAGTTTATTTGCAAGCATTAACTACATCATTAGCTAAAAAAATTGGCATTCATGTCGAATTTATACTGAAAGGCCAACTATTAACATTATCATAAGTGCTGTTGCGCGGAGTCCAAACTCCAGGTGGTAACGTTAGGATCTCAACTCAGTTATTGGAGAAATGAGTCATTACATGTGTTCCCCAGAAGGACCCCGGCAGACGGGGGGTGTAAAAGGGCAGGAGACTTGCGAATAAAGGGGATTAGAAAACCCCTTTTTCGCCAAATTCTTTGCGAGACCAATAGTATCCCAAAAGCGAAGAGACCCCTTTCCGAGGGCCTAGCACCCACGACAATAAACCTGAGCTCGATAGTCCCTCAAAAGCGAGGAGGAATTAAAGGCGACGGGATTACATACAAAACAAACAGTCTCCATTAGTCGGTGTGCCGGAATGCTTACGATTCCTTCGCAGGCAAAACGGAAGCGTACCAGCCGAGTATCAACTGCCAGTGATAGTTTAGTAATAGTAGCTGATCAATCCTCGAAATTCAAAAATAGGATCAAAACCATGGTTGGCGATCATGTAACTAAGGTTCAATCATCGGCAAATATTAACAACAATTATAACGCACAAAGTAGAAACTCAAAGAAATAGAACATTTTAGTAAAACCTAATCTTCTACGCGTAGCGACGCACGCGGGACATGCTAGTCGTTAATATAAAATATTATCCTCAAATGGATGTGATTGAAATGAATGAAACCGAAACTGAAGCTAACCCCTGACTAGTGAATTTAATCATAAAACTGGAATTGAAAATTGGAAGGAAATGAAACAATGGCCCTTTAAATAGTTCAAATAAAACTTTGAGGTAACTATAGACAGTTAGTTGCAGTTGCATCTCAGTTCACCGGTGCCATTACTTGTGCGCAAGATAGAAAATGTAAAAGAAATTTGATGCCGCAAGAGAAGGAAAAGTTCCCCTTAAAAACCACACCCGAATTGCCGGAAGGAACTTGAACTCAACACCCTTTAGCCAGTGGCGTAGTGCGCCTTCGGTTCGGTGTTTCCAAAATGGTGTAATTTCGAGCACCCGGCATGCTCCACCACCACCACCACCACCACCATCGCCACACCATCTTCGTGGAGGTAATAAAACATTCCGCACGCTCGGCAAAAACAAACTTCCCGCATCAAGTTGCAACTAATTGCAATGAAAATCCACTAAAGTTTACAGTAACCAGTGTGCGAGCGGAACCATCAACCGGGTACCCAACTCCGTTTTCTGTGCGGCCGTTGCTCTCGGTGTGACCACGGTTCCGGAGGCCATTCTTTGCATTCATTTCGGGTTTCTTTTCGAGACGGAAACCTGCCATGAACAGGGGTGCTGCCGGGGTGGGAGGTGTGTAATTGCTAGGGTGCCATAAGATAAATACCACTCTTGGAGCTGAACTTTGCTCCCATCCAGGCGGTCCGCAGGTAGGCCAGCACCCGCCGGCACAGCGGGCGCTGCTTGTGCGACAGATACTTGGACACATCGTTCTCCAGCTCCTTGTGTTTGAAGTGCGCGAAGAAGTCGTCGATGGTGCAGATCGAGCTTTCGAGGTTGGTTGGGCGTGACAGGCTGAGGGCTGAGGCCGTATTCACCATCACGCCATGATGGCCCGTGATGGACGGTGTCGTAACCGTCGACTCCTCCAGGTGTGGTCCGGCCATGCTGCACCCTCCCACGGTACGATCACACACGACACACACGACACACACGACACACGATACACGACACACTGCGATAGGAACTCAATTGAAGCACGCACAAAGCAAACACGATAAGCGAGATGACGCCAATCTTATTTACAATCACTGCAAGGATACAGAAAATGCGATCGGTTAGCAAAGCGGTGTACGGTTACAGCACGTCACAAAGGTCCCAGTCTGGCCGGGTTGTAATGTTACACGTTAACAACTGTTAATAAGCGAAAGCCGAGCGTTTTTCGGATCATTAGATGTCACAGGGTGCTTCACTGATGCTTTGTTGGGCGAGTTGGTAGTGCAATAACAGCCACAGTACACAACATAAACACACTTTAGAAGTTATCAGACTCAATCACTACAATCACAGAAAGCTTTAAGGGTCAAACGATCAAGTGGCGTTAAGAGCTTTACCTATTTCAACTCTAATACGTCTTATGAGCTCATTGCGACCATCGCACGTGGTTTCAACGACATCTCGTCAATGTTTGACTTCTCTGCCTTGTGTAGAATCTCGTTGAAACGTTCGCAAATCTTTTTTATTGTCCATTTCCTTGTAATTTATTGACGCACATTTCACTTATTTTAATACTTATTTAAAAGTTTTCATCGTTATTGTTGTTACTGTTTTTTTATATATTTTTTTTATTTTAATACCTTATTTATTCACGATATGTTTATGTTATTCAGATTCGAATTGTTATGTTATTGTAATTTTTTTGCTATCATGTTATTTGATGTTTTGATAACTTTTGCACTCTGAATTCGTGAATTTCGTCTCGAATAACCATTATCCACGCCGAACATCATTTATGTAAATAGTCAAACTACGAAAGCCGATAAACTAGCTATTACATTGGACCAGTTTTAGCCGATGAGAATGATCAATCAATAAATGACTTAATGACTAAACCGTAGATTCAATGCTGGCCGATATAGCGTAAGGATAAAATTACAAAACCTGGAATTATTATCAACCTCGGTTCCAATTAGAATCGCAAGTAACTAAGTTTCAACTAATTACCCAAAGGAAGTAAATGCAATCAGCCCGTTACCCAATGATACCATCGAATGCATTCCTTGTACCGTTTAGCATTCATTTACAAGATTCAATTCCACAACTCCATTACCGTCAACTCTCTCTCTTGACGCTCCCTGCACAGTTCAAAGAATTGAGGTTAGCTTATGAAAAGCCACAAATGCCACCCTTTAGCTTGCGCTCCCTGGCCGTACCTTCATCACAATGCTCGGCGCTTTCCAGAAACCGACGGCGAAGCATCGGTGCTGACTCGTCCTGATATCCTTACCGGTCCGTCTCACCGTAAATAATAATATTTGCGGCGAATACGCTGGGTAAGATGCCCGACACTCCCGACACTCCCGGGATCCATTTTCGGGCGCTTTTTCGGCGAGCGAGCGACAGTAAGTGGCACCGTGCAGTAACATGAGGCACATTACTGTCCATTAGCGTCGCTGCTGCTTTAGTAACTGCAGATGATGATACTGGCGCACGGCGGGCATTCGCGGGCACGCTTCCAAGAAGGTTGCTGGCAAGCCCGGCATACTGGCACTGGATAAAGGCCACTCTCAGGTCAGGTGGACGTACGTACCGTGATGACGCTACCAGGAAGGTAACATTTGGCAGGTGGCATTTATTATGCACCGTGAACATGTTTCTCACAAATCCTTTCCACACTCTGGCGCTGACCCCAGCATGGCCCCACCCCCGGGGCCACACATAGTTCACTGAAATTTGCTCGACCTCCTCTAAAAAAGGGTGGGGTGGTGGGTGGTGGCTGATAAAATCGAAAGCGAATTTTTAAGCGAGTGTACGAAGTGAGAGCATGGCGTGGCGTGAGTGAGTGAGGAAGGTGTGATAGGTATTCTTGTCGTATTTTCACACCACCACGACGGCCGGCGGGGCGAGGAAGGGGAAAGGAACGACGGACCAACGAGGTGAAAATTTGATCGCACCGACGATAGGTGCATGGGGTGTTGATGGTTACGCTCGGTGATTTAATTGATGTTTATGGTGGGCGCACCTTCGCGTTAGATTTTCCGGATTACCGGAAAGGTGCGGCGGTAGGTCGTGTGCTAAGACCTCTATGTAGAAGGAATTGAAGTCACGCCACCTCCCGCGCGAGTGATCTTTGCTTTTGCCCTTTAGAGAAGTCTCCTGATGCGCGTATTAGATCAAGGGATGGTTTGACTCTGGACAATTTGTTTCACTTCACTGGATACAAGTTTCGGTAACTTGTTCGAACGCTTGGTATTGGCATTGTTTCGATGCCATTCTCTAACTTTTGATTTAAGTTTTACAAAGCGAGTCACATTCCTACAGATAAAGAATGGTGAGTTGGGAAAGCTCGTAAAAGTTTTAAATCCCAGACGGATTTGTTCGGTTGATTTCGGTAGCTTAGGGATCTTGGTGGATTAGTACCTTATAGAACTTTAAGCTTCAAGATTTCGTGGCTTACGGAAAACAATTCCTGATGATGCCGATGGATGTGTCTTTCAGGAATAAGCGTATTGAGTGTTGTGATCCTTTCACATTAAAGCCAGTGTGATAACACGATGTATGGTTGCAACAAGTTGAAGTTTCTGTTGTTTAATCCAATTCCATTTTACCTTATTAGTACCATACATTAACAATGAATAGTCACAACGTTTCTAGGATTTAAAAGTTTTCAAGCAATAGAGCAGCAAATAAGACTGGTTTACTTCATGTTAGAGTAATTTATGGTCTGTGTATTTATTCCTAAAGATGTTGATATGAATCAAAGAGGCAGCTTAACGATAATTTAACACATTACACGTTTAAAAAGTACAAGCAATTATGTAGAGTATTCACTCTACAAATTACGTTGAATTACGAAGAAAAACAATTAGTTGCAAAAACATGCCCATCAATTTGCTAGCTTAGGAATCAAAGTAGAATTTCCTTGCTAAAATTACAAAACTTACAATAATTAATTGGTGGCGTTTTTCCCTGTCTTAACATAACTTAGATAAGCAAACACAAAGATTTAGCTAATTTAAAAATGGAAGCAAAGAGTTTTGATGAAATGTTACTTAAGATATTGAATTATGAAACAGAGAAGTTTCCATACAATTATCATACGGATTATACTGTATTAATAAATCATGAGCATCATGACCACCACAGCAAATTAAACTATAAATACATACTTTACATAAATGTTCAGCATGTTGCTGTCACTACTTCACACCAGCACCAGCTCCATAATAACATAGATATAAGGAAACCCGACAAAACCGTTACACGAACCTCACTCATAATTGTTGAGCAAAAGCAAAAGCATAAAAAGCTCTATAATCTGCTAATGCCGTTGGACGTGGACGCTAACGATGCACCTGAACGCGTTAATATGAGCTAAGCACACCATTCACCTCGTCACATGCAAACTTTGACGCTAATGTGAAGTAAACCGGAAGAAAACGAATCGATTTATCACTTCATCACCGGCACGCCTTTCGCGTGCTTCCCGCCAACCACACGCCCGTGGTAGCGTCGGCGCATTAATTCAAATGAAATTAAAATTCTCATTCCAATGGACAGGCAGCACTAGGAGTGGCTCTGAGAAGAAAGAATGTCCACTCACTACTGTTGTCCATCAGGCTAGAAGTAGATAGCGAGGAAAATCGTTTAAACGTTCCATTCCATTTCCAACAGTCGAATAATGCATCATCTCCACGATCGGTTCCATCAACCGTAAAGCAATAATGGATCAAACGTCCCGGAGCTTATGCTGTGCCTAGCCAAGTATCCCCGCCGGAGCGATCATAGAAAAGGTCAGAAGGGCACATAAATTCCATTTTCGCGAAAGTCTTTTCATAAAAATTATCAACGGGTGAACGGGGTTCCATCGTTTGAAGCCTTCCATCCTCTATCTCTCTGTTCGACGACGATGACGATGACGGCGGCGATGGACTTAATCGAAGCAATAAAACAAACCCCACAAACCGATCGTAAACCGAATCGTGCCACCACTTCGGTGGATGGCTCGGTGGCACCTTAATCACCTCGTCGTTGCCGGGCCAAGCGGTCGAAATAGAAATCGGGTTCTGTTGTCGAAACCGAAATGGAGCCATCACGTCCGTCCGGCAATCGCTTTTAAGTCACCCAATTTCCGGTCCGGTTTTTGGGGGGTCGAGCGCGCGCGTGTGCCCTTCACTCACAGCCATCGTCCAGGTATATTGCTTGCTACCGGCAAAGGATAACATGGTTCCACTCACACACCCACCAAACGGTCTTTATTTTTGTTTCGTTGCGAACGAATGTTATGCTATTGGTTGGGGCGTATACCGGTGGAATTATGCCCTTTTCGAATCGTAAAGGAAAAAAGAAAACAGTATCCCCACGTGTTTTGTTTCATTGTGGCCTTTATGGCCCATCAACGCCCAATATAGGACCGTGCTATCGCATTGAGGCAAACGGTTTCACTCTAACTGCGATGTGTGTTTGCGATGATTGTTCGCGTTCGCGTTGGTCGACAGTGTAGCGGGGCGATGGAGCATGTGGCCTTCTCCCTATACCCGCGAAGCCACAAAATGTCACACACAAGCTGCAACCGAACCAAGCAGGAACACCAAGCACGATATACGACGGGTTCAGGACGGCTTCCGCGGTCACGACGTCCGCGACTATCGACTTTCGTTTCCCCGTTTCCGTTTCTCGATTTACATTCTATTCCGCAGGGCAAAAGGAAAAGGGGAAAAGAAGAAATGGGGTGGGCTCTCCTTTGATTGTTGATTATTATTTTCATATTTTCAGCGGCCGTAGATTTCCGGCTCCGGCGTACATTGTACTGCTGACGTCGTCCCTCCGTTCGGCTCAACGATATCGTTCGAGGCTCGATGAAGTTTCCATTAAAATTCAAAACTTGCTTGATTGCTCGTATGCTGCCACTGCCGCAGGGCTCGTTACTCTTTCGATGCCTTCCTTTGCTTCTTCTGTTCTTTTCTTCTGTTCGTCGGGAGCACCACATCGCCAGTGGAAGGCGCACTTCAGTTCAGTTCATGAAAGTCAATCAAGACGCTTTCGGCGAGAAGGGGGTTCCGATGGGTTGAAGAGCATTTGCTTATTCGATGAATGAAGGCACGGAAGGATTTATGTGTGTATGTGTGTGTATGAGGTCATATTCATATTTTTGTTAGGGGATGAACGCTCCGGTGGATAATATGGAGCAGTAGGGCATCAAGGCAAAGCATAACAGTTGGTCTTTTATCGAATTTTAAGGGAATTTCAGGGATGCTTGGAGCTTCATTGTTTCCTGTTGTATATCAATGTTGCATCTTAGTTCACTTTGGGTTGCTATGCTGGGAAATATAGAAGGCAGAGCAACCAGGTGAAAAGATATACAGTTCCCAACCAGGGCGTTTTGCATATTAGTTTTACTAAACCATAAGCTAAGTTTAGGGTTATTGAATTTTTCGCTTTCTGCTTCTCAATTTTCCTTTGTTTTTCACGAAAAACCATTTTGTTTGGCATGAAAAGGAGGAAAATTGCAAAAACCCTTTTATGATGGTCTAAGCATTGGCAACAAGATAAGGTAATACTTACAAAGCTTATCTTTTTATGTTAAATCAAAGCCATAAACAGAGTTGGTAATAATAACTAAGAATACATCCATTAACACATTGTTTGATCTATTGAAACCTATTGCATCGATATTGATTTTAAACCTATTGCAACAAACGCCCCTTGTAAGCTTTTAATCTTCTAGTCTTTTGTAGATCATAGTTATCACTTGTGGCAAATAAAGCACTAGATAAACCGGTTTCATCCGAAAAAGATCACGAGTTGTATAAAAAATAAATAAAGAATGTAGCCATTTATTTTTATAAATGTTCGTTTTACGCATTTTCCGTAAATTAAACTAAATTTAATCAGTAACAGAGTTTCTTACGATCCATTGGCTCACTATTAAACTAATTATTTTGGTGATTTCTAACGATCCCATATGACTGTTTAGAACATTTTCTTTGTCTCTGTTAATGTTTACAGTGATTGGAACGTGTCTTGGTTTCGTAGAACATGAAATGACGACTTAAGCATTGCGATTAATATTTTTAGCAAAGCTTAATTGCACCACAAGAACACCTGTGTGTGCAACTTAACAGCTTTGTTTTCGAAACCAAAATAAAGGTGAAACAACAGGCAAAACTACTACTCCAATGCCAGGAATGCCCACGAAATTCGTGCTCTCTCCATTTCGATAGACATTTCAATTGGCTTTATTCGCATAAGAAAGGGTGTTACGTGGCAACAATTCGCCCAATTTGCATATCAATTCGATTCGAATATTCGCTTCTCCTGATTTGCGTACCGTTGCAAACGATGCTGTGGATTGTGAGGTGGGTGGCGGGAGAGTGGGAGGTAGATTGGTGCATTAAACATTTATTTGCCAGCAGCAGCAGCAGCAGCCGCGACGTGGTACTAAGAAACGCGCATTTAATTTACATAAATTTGTTGCGGGCATCATACGCCATCCGGCACCGTGGCACTTCCCTTGAGTCACACAAATCGTATTTTCGCTGGCACCAGTTGGCGGAGCAGGGCAGAGCGGCGGGAGGGCAGCACCCCCGGTCCTCCGATCTCGAGGCTTCCGTTTCACGCCACCTCGCCTTCCCTTCCCTCTTGGGCACGTTGTCATGCCACCAAGACGAGCGTGTGGAGCGCCATGAACGTGGAAGGAAAAGAACGAAAGAAAACCCTTTTTCGCGTTTTCACCCTACACTTCCGAGAACATTCACCCACCACCACCACCCCCTCCGGGCACAGTAAAAACGATCCAATGCGATCGCTTTCGGCCGGTAAGCGGCGAGCAGCGAAAGGTCGGAGTCAGCGGGATTCCGTTGCCCGAAATTGTTGACATTTCAACCTCCGGCATGCCCGAACCAACCTGCCAGCCAGCCAACCTGCCATGCCCGGTACTGCAATTTCATTCCGTGAAATATGTTGTCACCGGCGCTCGTGCCAGGTCGCCTTCCGACCGTCCAACAGACCGACCGAGCCCCGTCCTCGATGCTCGGTCCACAGACCAAACAAAACCAACCAACAATCCCAGCCAGCCGGGTACGGAGGACCTCAATCTCGAGTCTGTTTGCTCCGTCCGTCCGACCGACGTGAACCGTGGGAAGCAAAGTTTGTTGTGGTCGTCCCGGAGGGAGAGGGAGGAAGGCAGAAGTTGCCGAAAGCTTCACCGCAACAGGCCGTTCACTGGAACCGCGCACCGACCGCCACGATCGAAACGAATTGATTTGACTTTGATCGGCACTGCCGGCCACCATCGTCATCATCATCATCATCGTCATCATTGTGACGCTGGCGCGTGTTTATTTACAGAACCACAGACCAAAAACCATTTTCTCGATTCGCTTGCAAATCCTTAGTCGACACACACACACAAGCGCGCAATGGCGAATGTGGCCGTTTCGGGTCCTTATTTCAATTTTACGAACTTTGCTCCGTTCCGCTTCGTGGCGTGCGCTGCATCAGCAATCGCAGTGCCTACTATGCGAACGTGTATTGTGTATTTGCGTGGAATGCGTGTGTGTGTGTGTGTGCCCGGTACCGTGCATCCTTCCACCGGGTCCCGAACGAAGCGAATGAAGCCACCAAAAAGGCAATTCGGCGAGCGAACGACCTAGCGGCGACGGCGACCTCTCGATGTCTCGTGCACTAAGTAGCATTAGAGCATTAGATGCTTGATCTCTGCTACATTCTACGCTGTAATCCGATTTCATTCATTCGGACCAGGGACCGGTGGTGAGCGAGACTCGTGCACCATGGTTTTACCCTTTCCGGTCGCTGGCTGCACAGCCAGCGATTCCGTTTTCGTTGGTCCATCCGGAGGTACCGGAGCTAACCATCAAAGTAAGCCTTTCGACAACTGAACAGTAGCAACAGCAGCGCTTACTAGGTTCAAGTCCAAGTAGTTCCATGAAACGGTAATCCATTCCAAACTCACAGAAGGGGCGAGAGAAAGCGAGTTGTGGCCTTGGACGTGCCGGAAAGTGCAATTCTGCGCGGCGAAAGGACCGATAATTAGAACTCAATGTCCCAAAAGGCGACGTCGCGATTCATTCATTAATTATTAGTTTAATAAACATCTATCTATCTCTCGCTCTCTCTCTGTCTCTCTCTCTCTCTCTCTCTCTCTCTATCTCTCTCTTTCTCTCTCTCACACACACACACACAAAGGTGAGCCTCCTTCGGCTGATCGGTGCTCTGTGTTCCTCCTCCCGGCTAACTTGATTATTCCAAATGGCGGCGGTATAACGCTCTCTTTCGACGTAAATTCGGTGGCGCAAAACTCACCCACACAATTTATGCATTCCTCTGCTCCTCTGCGACGGCCAACATTGTGTTTCGACCGTTGTCCGATCAGGCCTTTTTAACGGCCGAGGCACCCGGTACGGTACGCGTTCGCGTTTTATTGCCTCCCCGCCCCTTACGGTTACGCACCTTTACGCACCAACCTTTGCTGCTCTGCCATTTTCAACTATTTACGGTGTCCATCAATGGACAGCAGCTCCGAACAGGTAGCGAGCGACGTAAAATCCCGTTCAAGGTGTGGTGGTCCGACCCCCACTCCCTTCCCCTCCTACTCCTCTCTTGGTGCTGCTCCACAAATACAAAAATAATCGATGAAATTTAATTAGATTAAAACACAGCACAGCTCCATAACACTGGTGCTGCTGCTGCTGGTTGATGGCCTTGCATGTTGGCCGCGTCCTGCGTTTATTGCCTGCTCTCGTCTGGGTCCGGTCCCATTTCACCTTGGCCCAAGGAATGTGCGTACCTTACTCGCGCGGATCGCGAATCAAATCCCGGGCATCCCGGGCCCAAGCCGCGGGGCTACTAGAAACCGATAAGGATACGACGGCGAAAAACGGGGAAGCAGCGAATGGGTGAGCGAAATGGGTTCTCGTGGCGCACGCACGCACACAGCTACTCTTTCCGCGTCCTTCGAATCGAAGAAAAATTGAGGAACTAAATGGGCGCATATATTTGCACAACCAATTTGCGTGACACGGAACACGACACGACACGGCACGACACGGCACGCTGGTGCCTGTTGGTGGCGCGTCACGCGGTCACGGTATCAGCGATCATCGTGGTTCGTTGCGAAAGCCAGGGAGTGCCCGTTCCGGGGGGCTGGCTAGGCATCGCTCAACGCCATTAGCATACAACAATTATGCGAACGAACCACACCACACCGCAACGCCACTAAATAGAGCCAGGAAGGCTCGTGCAAAGTGACGGAATTTCTCGTCCTTTTTTTTATGGCCATCATATTATGCCTTTAACGTCAAGTCCTGCCAAGTTGCGATGAAGGAATGCCATAATATGGCGTGCGTCCTTGCCTAGAATGTGAGACCGATCCTTCCATTATGTTCACTCACTAATTCGTGGTTCGCCTGTACGTTCGCAATATCCAGGGATTGATTAGCCAAAAAGGAGTGGCCACCGGCACCGGTGATGGCATATTTTATGTTCACTTCACTTTTCAAACATAATCACCGACCAGGGATGGGTCAAGAGAAAGAGAGAGAGAGAGAGACAGAGAGAGAGACAGAGAGAGAGAAAGAGGAACTCCTCATACATCCCATACGTCATTTAGGATCCTTAGCCTACTCCGAGCTCTCGCGTAGTCACCGTTTTGTGTGGACTTAAGTGGACTTGAAATTGAGGCTAAACGGTGCGATTAGGCCTACAGGTGCTTCCTGGGGGGCTTGTGGGCCTAGATAAACACACATCGGACGGGGTTTGGCGTGCCAGAAGCCCATTTAGGGCCCCCAAACCATCTGCTCTTTGACCATATGCATCCCCGGAGTGGAGAGGAGATTGAGCATTACCTGAGCTCGATTGCTGGATTATGTTTTAATGTTACGCAGGGCCGTAGAGCCCGTAAACGAAATGTACGCAATAGGCACAAAGGGTGCTCCCGTTTTGATGTATTTTATGATAACATTCCGGATGATTTCCCTAATGATTGGCTGAATGATATTGTTCCTACATTAAAACAGCGTTCCGTAAAATACGTCAAACAGTGATGATAGCATCACGTATTAGGCGCCTCTCAGATCGCGTCACGTTCAGCAACATCCAACCATCGGTGGTTATTCATCCGAACGACCGCAGAGACTGTGGAAACCATGTTAATGCGATGGCGTGTGTCGCGAGTCGCGGTTCTGCCATCAAAAATCAAAATAAACCCTGAAATTAAATCTATAAATCTCTGCGTAAACGACACACCCAGACACACACACGCGCAATGGCTTCACGTTGGTGTGTGCTCCCGTGTACCGGCTGTCACTGGCAACACCTGAGGTATATGTGTGTGAACCACCGCTGACGCTTATTGCTAAATTTAATCAACCAACATCCCGCTTGGAAGTTTTCATTTCCCGTCTCACCTCACCTCACCTCACACCTATCGGGGCTCCTCGGCATCCTCGGATGGTTGCTAAATTGCACACAAAATGAAGGCACTTTTGGCGGTGGCACCGATCGGAATCGCAATAAAGGCAACGGTGGCTCATAAGCGCGGGTATAAGTGCCCGGACATTAAGAGGCATCAGCCCACCATTCTTGACACACACACGCGAGCGCGCTGGCAGAACGTTTATCTATCCGCCAACCGACCGAACCGGCACTCTGGCGGCACTCTGACAAGGTGCGAACAGGTTAAGCAAGCGGATGAGTAAAAAAAAAATGCGGGGGAAAAGAACAATAGAGTAGGCTGCTACTGGCACCCCGCCCTCGTCTATTCTGCACATTATCTGCACTTCCTCCGGTGGGGCGGCCTTTCCATCATAATGGCTGCCAGTCAGATGCTGCCGACGCGCTTCGCGTCGTAAGAGCTTATGTGTCAGGTAGCTCGGTGGCGGAAGATTACCAAACACCCTGGCACGCTCCACGTGGTGGAATAGGGAATGAGGAAAAGTGGCACAAGAAGCACACACACACACACACACACACACACACACACGTGGACTGGCAGCCAGCACATATGAGTTGCTGATGTTTGCTGCTGCTGGTGTCAGCATCTTGGTGCTGCTCTTGATGCTTCACCATCGCCACTTTCCTATCAGTCCGACTCCGATATAGTGACTCACAAAGCATCGCACCCGGTGTGCTACCTGCGGTGTGCTGCTTGGAGTCTGCTCTGCTTTCACCATCCGTAAGGACTTGCCTGCGGTTAACGTTGAAAAGTCACACACACACGAACGCCCCGTGGCGCCGGGACGACCATTGTGTCTGCATGTTCGCTTTCTTCTCTCGTGGGACCTCGAGCGCCTACTCCGTTACAGTGCTGGTTGTTGAGTTGTGTGCAGCAATTCAAATGGTGCTCTTGATACCTGGCAACAGGTTGTAGGTATTGAGAGTTAGTGGGAATCCGTGAAACCATTTCAGAAACTGCTTCACGTTTCACATTAAAATCTCGGTAAACCACGATGTACCCAGGATGATGATAGCGTCGCGACGCTCAACTATTTCTGCTCCCAATTGTAAACAAACAATCCAACGAGAGAATCGTTTCTATCACAGCTAACAAACGGACACCATTTGGAACGACGATTAAGAGAAGACGTTCCCGGACAAGCATCACAAACACTGCCCCCCTCGAACCCCCATTTTGGGGCACGTTCGCTTCGTCGATCGGACGGTTGGCCTTGGTTGGCCTTTTGACCGTTCGGCGAAATGGTGACAAAAGTTTTGACCCACTACCACCACCAGCACGGCCTCTGGGACCAACGAGAACCTCGCATCACGCCCCCCGGATCGGTGCCGCCGAATCGAAAGGAAATAAAAATGGCCCAAGTGCTGCTGCTGCTGCTGCTGCTACTACTTCCGCATGGACCGCTTCCGAATGGCATCAAACTGGCTAACGATGTCGCCATACGCCATTGCATATGCCAACGGCAATGGCACATCCGGATTCGGCGGCGGCGACGGCGGTGGTGGTGGCACCGAAAGTTGGTCTGCGGCATCATCGGTATGTGTGGCACAAGCAGTGGCAGAGAGCGAGATAGCGAGACGACCGTGGGGACGCTTGCTAGAAACATGCTATTCGCCGGCTCTGAAAACCCGGTCCCGTTCCGGCCCCTTCCGTCCGTCCATTTTGCAGCGATTTCTATTTTGCTCCAGCAAACGTACACGATGGCACGATCCACACGGTCTGGTCGTCGGCGTGGTTGTGTGCAGATGCGCCATCGCTTAAAGTCCTCTCTCTCTCTCTCTCTTTCTCTCTCTCTCTCTCTCTCTCTCTCTTTCTCTCTTCTTCTCTGGGGCTTCCTCCTTTCGCCTCCTAGATGCGGGATTAGTTTGAGAAGTTTAGTGGCAGGAAGAAAAGCACTTTTCCCTTTTCTATTCCCGAGCTGCACATTACCCCGGGATGCAACCCGGATGGCAGCGATGAAGCGATGCGGCCGCATCGGTTCGTCAATGCTCGTGTGTGCTGCGGGCATAAGTTGCTTTCCACCTCACCCCAAACTGACTGCGGAAGTGGAGCAAAAAGGGGCAGGAAGAAAGTGTTCTTTCGAGCGAAATTTGGAAGGAAGATTATTTGCTCCCGGCGCACATGTGAAACTCTTTCCTGTTGGTCGTCGTGGTAGGTTTTCTGGCAATTTTATGATCAGTCAGCAGTTGATTATTTTTAACTATGCTCTACATACTTGAAACCTAAGTTTATGCGTTTCAATTAACACTAATCGGGCTTTTTTGTGTCACGCTGCGTGCTAATGTTAATGAAGAGAATGATGATGATAAAAGTGGAGAGAAGCGAGAAGTTATGTCTATGTGAACTACGCAACATATGCGGTCATCCCCCATTCGCTTTTTGCTCTCGAAACATCATCGTCAAGCGCTTTATCACGACCCGGCTTTGGGTCTAGCGCATCTAGGACGGGACAACGGACTGTTGGAGTACGTTTTTGTGGCGTAACCAGACATACTGATCCCGCTAAATGAGGCGCTTATCCTTTTGAGCCATGATTATTCGTGAGATTATTTGGCCATTTTTCGCACCATTCTCCAGTTTAGGTAGCGGGTGAACGGCCATCAAACAGTCCCGAAAGGAGGAGGGACTTCTATCGCTCCGAAGTAATCCGATGCAAAGCGATGTGTGAGTGAGCAATGGCCCCTTCGACGTCACAAAGTAGTCATTTGTTTTAGCAAAGTAGCCATTTGTTGTGGTTCAACGTCTGCTAACTGGATAGGTTCGTGGTCTCTGGTGGCATATCTGTTGTTACGTAGAATCCATATTTTATTATCTAAGTATTTTTAGATTAGTAGTAACAATCGTATTTTTATGATTTGAAAGAAATAATTTTTTTCAGTTGTCTATATCTTTCAATTAAATCCACATTAAAATCATATTCCTCGAAAGAATCGCCATTTTTTTTTCAAACTGCACACAAATGCCACTTTCTACCTTCAGTAATAAGTTCCAGCAATAAAAATTCATGCAGAAAGCACCATAATATGCCGAATGATTTTTAATTAACAATCTCATTACGAATAACAGTACGAATCTCAGCGCCAAGCGCATCATCCACCAATACACTGATGAAGACACAAAAGGGAAATCGCGAAACACAAAAGTCACCTGCTATTGGCAAAAAATCAATTTTGACAAGCGATCCCCCCCCCCCCCCCCCTCCTCCCTGCGGGACCCACGGACGATTGACCTTCGAATTGATTTATGGTGAACGATCGGTTCGAGCCCTTGTTGCCCTTCCCCCCCCCCCCCTTCCCTTCGCGCGACAACCATTTTATGGCTTTCGCCTGCCTGGCCCATGATTTATGATCGCTGCACCCACCTCCCTTCTTTCGCTCCTCCTCTTACGGTACGGTCCTCCCGGGTGTGCACGTACGGCGTGCGCGCCGAAAATTGATGATTATCATGGCCGCTGGCAGGCCAACTAATTATTCAATTCGCCCAATTTTCCCACCGGCCCCACCATCAGTCTGACCGTCGCTTCATCGTCGTCGCTGGACCGTCGTTGTACGTGCCCGAGATTAAATTGTTCCATTTTGAAACCATTTTTGTCACTCATTTCCGGAAGCTCGGACCGGAGGGACCTCGATAAGGACTTCCGCCCTATTTTAGGGGGCCTATTCTTCTACTTCTTCTCCGTTCGTTTGTTCCTTCGTTCGAGCGATTAAGGGTGCTTAGGGCGAGCAAACGGTCGCAGCTTTGAAGCCGCCAAAGGGCAACTTCACTTGAACCGGAAAAATGGAAGAAATGGAAATTAAAAAAGGACCTCCCTTCGCCTGAGAACGTCTCCCTTGTTTTGCGGTTTTCGAGGTGCGGGCCTTTCTGGCGCGTCCAACATTCGCATTTCCGGCATTTAAGCTCTGACGCGACTGGTGGTAGCTCTCGTTCGGTTCGCGCGTGCGACGATGATGATGATGATGATGATGAACGATTTGCATTATTCATGCATGCGGTTGGTCAGGGTGAACGGAGGGGTAGGAAGGGAATGGGGGGGAGTGTTTGATGAAGGCAAGAGCGAAGCACCCTGACTGGCCACTCTGTCAACAGCCGGCAGTTACTGCGCCGTCAACGGAATGGCGTCAGTGGATTGGTTTGCTTTTCAATCTGTGCCACTCGCACACACGCACGGCGTGGAATCTGATTATGCATCCTGGCGTTGGTTGCTCGTTTGTGGGAACGCTGACATTTGGTTTTGACCAGCATCTTGGAAGCCTCCGTTCCATCCAACCCATTAACGACGAACAATGCTGGAGATGAGATTAAGAGCGCGCGCGAGACAGAGGGAGAGACAGAGAGAGAGAAGGGAGAAGCTTGATAAGATTGATAAGGGTACTACGGGATGGCGGTTTGTGAACACGAACGCGACGCAACATAGAACGAGGAACGAAGTTCCAGCTCATGATGCTCGAGAAATCCAAAGACGCCGCCATCATGCTACTCGAGCATCGAACACTCTTGGTTCCACGTGTCCGCCCAACCATCTTGGAGTGCCCATCCACTCGACCCTGCACAAGCCAGGACCACCAATTTGCCGGAGGAAGAATGTGCGTTTACATGGTCGATTGCATTGTGAACATGTCGGCATGTCGGCATGCCAGTGGCACCACCAGCAACGCGTAGTAGCACCAGAAGCAGAATCCCGATTAGGCTCAAATCACGCGCACACACACACTGGCATGTGGTATGTGCAGCACTTCGATGCTCCCCAGGCCACTCGTTGTTCCCACCCCAACGGATATCGGTCATTGGTTCGTCAGAAAGCGATGCCGCCGATGGTGATCTGGCTTCGATGGGCATGTCCGGGCCTCCGGGCATGTAAGAAGAAGCATGCCGCTGTAGTGGGTGAGGTAGAGAATAATTTATTAGTCCTCGACGACGACGACGACGACGAGCTTGTGCTGTGGAGCATGGAGCTATTCTCGTCCTACCCCCGGCCTCATGATGATGATGCTGATGATGATGATGACGTGCTTTCGGATCCGGTCGGAACCGTATGTCTGAGATTCCGGTCAGCCAATTGACGCACACGTCTCCTCGCACCCTCTCCTCTTCTCCGTGGGGCATTCGGCACCAGGTCTTGGTCTGTGGGGATTTCGTGCCAAAGAAACAATCCCCTCCAAATGGTGGGGGGAGGTGATGGTCCAGTCCAGTGAGATAATGATTCCGACACCGACACAATGCTGCATTGGACTGCTGCTGGTGCTGCTGGTGCTGCTGGTCCGGGATTTGGAATTGAGATGGATTGAGGCTCACCAGGCAGGCCAGACCAGACCGCCAGGAGATTTATTGGACATCTCTCGCGGGATGCTGCGGACTGCAGGAATCGAAGCAGTCCAAGCCGAGAGGTCAATAAGAAGGAGCGCAACGAGCAACGATTTTTGTGCCGTTTTTATGTGCCCGGCATTCCATCCCGAGGATTATTCCATCCGGACGGCGCACTTTATCGCGATTCGACGGATTGGACGCTCCGATGAACCTATTTCCAGCTGTTGATGTTGTTGTTGTTTGTTGCAATTGTCTCGCGTGTGTTTGTGTGCGATGATCGCAACACATCGACGGAACCAAAACAAACATCAAATCAATAATCCGAGTGGGAGTGAAAGTGGGAGTGCGAGTGGGTGGGTGGGTGTATGTACTTCACGAAAACACGATTTACGGAGAAGCAATGACAGTCACAAATAAAGGATAACGAACACAGCGATGGGCCCCCTCACGATGCTTCCGGCGAATCGAACAATAATACGTCCCGGCGAGCGGTAGGCGGTGAGTAGCATCCAACACCAACCGAGACCGAGTGGGTGAGAAAAAGTGGAAGGTAGGGAAGGGAGGGCACTGTAAACGATCAACGCCCAATGCTTTCGCCCAATTGGCCCGACGGAAACGCGTTCTAAGCCACGCGCATCGCGTAAGTGTGCTGTTGACATATTTTGATCCAGCTTACACCCCCTACCCCCGTTTCCTCATCCTCACCAAGACATTCCCAGCATACAGATACAGATCACCTACAACGAAGGGTGGCACGTGGGAGGCTTTGAGACTGAGGACCCCCGTTGCCACTCCAGATGATAATGTTTCGTCCGCCATTTCGCTGATAAATGTTTGTCGCCAAACAACCAACGAGCATCCTCTTCCTCCTTCTCATCCTCTTTCTCCTCTTGGATGCTGACTGGAAATGAAAATGGCGACGCAGGGAAAGGTACGTTAGGGCTAAGAGCAAAAGGCACCACCACCACCACCACCATTGCGCCACTTATCGATTTCAACGTATTATTAACACAAAGGTTTCGTGGGGACCACGGCGCGTGTCACGTTACCGTTCGATCACGGGCCTGCTGATCCGGTCCAATCCGATGCCAATAAGTGGTCGAATGCTGGCGGCAGCGGCAGTGAACGGCAGCCACTTGTGTCGGTGAAAGGCCAAAAAGCAAAAAGGAGCGAAAGAAGCAAACGCTCGATCGCTTTTCCCCTTTTTTTTGCATCGCCGGGAAAAGCAAATCCTATCGGTCCTATTGGTCCTATTGGTCCTATCGGTCGTTCGTCTATTTCTTGAATGAAGCACGAAATTAAGACTCTGTGTGTGTGTGTCTGTGGCCGGAGCTAATGCCAGAGGGTAGCAAAAGAGAAAGACAAAGCCGACGAATTAACTTCAGTCGCATGGCGCGTCAAACGCCCCCGTATAGACGTTGCTATTCCAGTTGTAGGATTGGGAACGAAATGATTGACGGAATGAAGAGAGCGAGCGAACAAAAAAGCTCCAAACAGAATGCCCGAGGAACCATAGGTGTGATTTAATTCTATCTTCGTTTTGCTGCCACTGTCACAAGAGACAAGAGACAATTTTCATTCAGTGCGACTTGGTGGAGTTCAATTAAAATATGCTTCACTCTTTTGCTAGATTCCTCTTCTTAAGCGGTGGCTAAGATTAATTCGGGGTAAAGAAAGCTCATTTTTGAACTTTTTTTGTCAAAACCCATTTAATTTACTTGTCATAATGTCATATTAAACTACCACTTTTTTAAAATGTTTAATTGTATTTTGTGGAAGGTTTATTTAAAGCTACGTTCATGGCATCCAATCTAGAAAGATGTGTCTGCTTCGATTCTAGCATTTCTGCTGGATCATCGGAAATATACAATTGAATATTGTTTTTATTTAATTATAGGTTTATCCAAGTAGCCTCGTCGAGTTATTATGGAATTTTTTTATTTTTCAATTTTTGGTAGTTTTCTGAAGTTGAAAAATTTGTTCTTTTTACGATTTTACGGACGGGCCGTATGTTTATGCTTTTAATGATATTGACTCAAAAACCAAGTTTTACATGTTTTTATTTTAAAAAAATATCTACAATTTTTATGAAAAATTTCAAATCGATTGATCCAACAGTTTTTAATGTCCAACATAATATAAAACCATCTTTGAAACCGTTGGTTTTGGGAAAACCGCTTGAAAGTAGCGAGATGCATTAAACCATGTAGGTTTTCTCTAACCACAATAATTAGAATTATGTAAACATGTTTCGAATAAACTAACGATTCCTTAACTGAGTAGCTTATAATGCTTTTTTTCAAAAATAACTGTCTCTGTCAGTTTTGGATCGAATGATCGAAAAAAAAATCACACAATACTCTTGACAGGACAATGAACACGTAAAGCAAACTTTCATTCAATACTATTTAGCGAAAGTTACATCAGTGGCCAGGCACCTTTAAGCTTTCGTTCCTGGCTGGACCATTTTAATTCAATTCCTTCCGCATAACCCGATCCCATCACTACTTTAAGCCCTTTGCCTGTTCGAATGTTCTGTTCTACTCGTACTCGGAAAACGGGACGCTTTCATTGGACTAATTATGCTTTTCATTTCGTATCCACCCTCCCCCCCTACGGCTCATACCGCGAACGCTGGCACCGAAAATAGCCCAAATGCAAATGACCGACCTTCGCTACCTTAGCCGAGGTGACCATCGAATGGTTCCATTAAACGGCCTCCCCGTCCCACTTCCCCACCGGGGAGTCCAAGGTGTTCCTGGGTGCGGTTCCGTTTGGTTTCTAACTCCGGCACCGGTCCAGGCCGCGCCGTGTTTTCGTCCGAGAAAGACAAGGTCGCTACCGATAGTACCCCCTCAAAGCTTATCTGACACCGTACAAGATTTGTAGTCAATCCATCCGACACCGGTTTCACATTATCATGGAACACAAAGTGGTCATGTGGCCCTCGCTCCCCTGGTTGCGCGGCACCTTCGTTATCTAATGCAATTTGCGTAACGATATCGTCGTAGTCGTCGGCTTAATAGTGACAACTCCCATTTTGTGGCGGTCCTCGCTCCCGGTCCGGCGCTCGGTTTAGGTTTCGAATGCTCTTCTCGTTAGTGACACCCTCAGTCACCGTCTTCGAGGTGCTCCTCCTTCGGCTACATCTTTCCCCCTTGCCAAAGAGTCGCAAATTGAATTTGATCAAAATATTTGTACTTCGGAAGTGAGTGCCGCACTCCCTTTTCTCCAAAAAAGGAGTTCCTGCTAACACTTCTTGGCGTCGTATGAGATTCCGGACATCGTTTCTATCGTCGAAGTGCAAGTTGAGATCTAGTCACCACCGCCTACGGTTGCTGCTGCAGCTGCTGCTGCTGCTCCTGGTTTGGCAATCAACTGCGCATCTCAATAAATCGGATTGCAAACTTTTATCCAAACCTCCGATGGGGAACAAAGTTGAAGCCGGAAATCTGTTTACCGACTACCGGGGCTCACGAGGTAGAAGGTGGGGTGGTTGGCACATAAGGCAAAGGCTTTTATTATCGCTCCGCTACTGCTATCCCCGACATAGAAAACATTAAATGTAGGGGAACGCGTCTTTGCATCGTCATTTTCGCGGGCACCGCTAAGCTGCACGTTCCGTTTGATGTTCGAGGTTTACACAAGCCCCGAAGAAAAGCTCCCCTTTTGTTGTGTTTTTCTTTTTTTTTTATTCTTATTTTTTTGCTTTTCTATATTTTTGTTTGCTGTTTTTGCTTACCAAGAGCCACTTTCGGCCATTTTCTTCGCTGTGTTCGTTGAAGAGAAGAAAAACCTTCAAGCCGTGTCGGGGCTTGTCGCCAGACACACGCACACAAACATACACACACATACATAGTACCAACATTTGCGAGCATGATAAACATGCCGCTTTGGTAGCCTTGGCCGAGCTCGGGCGTGCGGTGGGCGGGAGTTTTTTGTGCTTTTGCATGGTTTTTGCATGGGAGCCACTTGAATTGCAAATAACGATCCGCTTCGTTTCGTTTCGATTCCGTCGCCGCTCCCGTTCCCCCATCCAGGGCATTGTATTTTCGAATATTCCGTTCCGACTATCTCTTCTCAATCTCAGCTCCCGGGACCTCTTAGTCCCGAGAGAGAGACGATGTTCTACCCCTTCTTTTTTCTCTTTTGGGGACCAATAAATGGAGCGGAAAAACCATGGACAAGGGTTGCGTTCCAGGCAGGAGCGGTACAGCGATGATGATGTTGCGTGCTTCGGGATCGCTCGCAAAGAAAGTGTTAAACCAAAGCCACTACTACCACCAGCAGCAGCAGCCTGCCAGTATCTCAACATGACCAGGACTCAAAACAGGGACAAAGACATGACGAATCGGTGTTCCGGAGTTCCGATGACGACGACGACGACGACGACAAGCACGTCGACCGCACTCGAATGTGGAGGAAATCAGGCGAACATAACAATGTCGAGTATTGTCACCGAGCAACCGGCACTCCAGCAGCACTGCAGCAACCGTGCCATCGTGTCATCAGTATCAACAGTATCGTCCACTCATCGACAAGAGAAGAGGAAGAAGAAGACAAAGATGATGATGATGATGATGGTGATATCAAAAGTACGAGCCAAGCTAAGCCCCTAATGATGTCTCCACGTCAACCGCATGCAATTTTACACTTCGCTGGGTCAATTCCATTCCCCTCATCCTTTTCACGTCACCACCACCCCCCGGGTCACGAGAACCTCGAGTTGTCCGAAACCGGAACCGGACGATGCGGCGATCGAAACTAATAGACAGTGTCCATTTTGTGATTGCCAGAGCGACAGAAACCAAAACCATTGATGGCCATTTGTAGCATAGAGCCCCAGCATGCCACCGGCCATATGAAGGAAGGATGCTGGAGCTACTCCGGTTTGATCCGACTGTATCCGCTCCTGCTGTGCTGCCACCGGACCTGCTGCTGCTGCTGCTGATGGATACTAATGGTTCCCATCAGCGGTGGAAATCCTCCAAAAGTAATATAACTCCGCATTCGCACCATCGGCGCTCGGCTCGGGGAGGGCTTCCGGGAAGCTACATTGGAGTGCAACAAAAGTAATGCACTCGGTGCAGCTCTAAGCCATTGTTTCGTCGTCGTCGTCGTCGTCCGCGACTTTATCTCATCCACAGCAGCAGCAGCAGCAGCAGAAGGTTTAAATGAACCTTCGTTGGTTCGTATCTCCCGAAGGATTTGGTGGATCCAATTCATTTTCATTCCCTTATCCCCCTTTCCCTGTCGTTTGCTGGGGTTGAAGAAGGAGCAACTGCACTAGCAACCCCCCAAGGGGGAGGAGGATGGAATGCACACCATCGCTCGTGCAAGCAAAATTTAATGAAATTCTTCTTCTGATGAACCTCAACGGGAGCTGAGCGAGTCCGTCAATCGTGGATCGGTGTCGGTTTCGAGGTCACCAAATGACCAACAAACAATGCCACTGCGCTTACCTTGTGCCATTAATACCATTTGGAGCGGTGCGTCTTCATCTGGGTGTTAGTTCAAACGAACGAACGCTACTGACACCACCGAACACCGAAACACGCTTATCACCGGGCTCACGGGCGCGGGTGAATCGATTATTTCGCTTCGCCAGCGCCCCAGGGAGTGGGGGAATAAGAAAAACGCGTAAGCGGCGTGAAAGGTGTCACCATACCAGCATCGCTTCTTCCGGAGTGCTGAGCACGAACAAGCAAACAAACAAACAGACACATTGCCGGAAACAAACAGATTGGCTCGGCTAAGGAAGACCCCATTTCTTCGAAGACCCGAAGTACGATACCTTTGGCTATGGCATTCCCTCATTTCCCACTTCACCTTCTCACTTCTTCCAACCGCTCAGAGGCTCATCCTAGTGACACACAGCGCATCACATTCACAATAGACGATGGTGTTGATGATGATGAGGATGATGATGAGTATGAGGATGATGATTCAGGAAAGCGTATGTTAACGATGCTAGACAGTGGAACGGTCTCAAGAAGCAGCAGCAGTAGATGTGAGCTCGCCAAGTGCCCAAGTCGTGCTAGGACGCTTGGAAGGCGTCTGGCAACGTCACCATCGACACCATCGACACACGGGGCCGGGGCTCGAAGCTAAGGCCAGCACCAGTCCAAGAGGCCACACTCCGCTGGACCGCCGGAACCGCGTTACATAATGCGTCCTTTAAGTGCCGCAAGCGAATCAGCGTGATCAGCACGATTTTTTGTTTTCGTCGAAATCCGTCACCGTACGACGAAGCATTCTTAAGGCCGGCATGCCGCCGGTGGCTGCCACGCGTGTACTTTCGTGCACGGGCGATGAAGGGGGGCTACGTGCCGTACCGTAGTACGCGATGGCATGAGCTCGCTCATCCCGAGATTGGTATGATGAATGGCTAGGATTGGTCGTTTCTTTTTTTGTTTTGATCGCTTTTCTCGGTTTTCTTGTTCTTGTCACGATGCTTTGTTCGCCTCCTATAGAGAAAGTGGCGACGGAAGGCGGAATCGTCAAGCAAAATATATTTGGCGTTTCCCTTTGGTTGGCCTCATTGGCGATCGCATCTATCGGGGCAGCACGCAGAGTGATTGTGAGCATTGTGGCATCGATTTGGGATCGATGCATTCCGGTACTGAGCGGCGAATCAGACGATGGCTAAGGAAGGATATTAACGCTTCCGTGATTCCGCTGTAGGGGAGTAGCATACCGCCAAGCGACAATCAAAAATGATTGCTGGATAAGATGTCGAGATTCGTTGAGGAAATGGCGTAGAGATCGCTTCTAAATGGTGGCTGCTAGTAGTAGCGCAGTGTCTAAGGTTTCTCTGTTTATATGTCTGACTATCGACCGCCGTGCTGCGTCCATTGCATGGATCAGAAGCTCCAAAAGAGGCACACACACACCTACATCACTCCTTCGCGATTGTATCGAACGTTTGGCACATGGAGACGCATCGTATTGCAACGAAACGGAAGGAAGCCCTTTCGATGGATGGTTGCGAAAGTGTTAAACCAATTTAGGCGAGACGACTTGGTGGTGCCGGTCGGCCTGACGAAGGGCTTGATGACACACTGAAGCCAAGCTGTGTTGCTGTGGCTGTGGCTGTGGCCGAGTGTCCCAAAAACAACCACAACAACAACCAGAAATGCTACCGCAGATGACAATGGTCAAAACCGTACACACCCGCAACCGACACCGATAAACACACACACACACACAAACTTACACAGGCACACGGTAGGTTTCAGCGGTGGACGCGCGCGCACGAGAGAGAGAGTGAGAGTAATAGAGAGAGTGAGAGAGGGAGCGCGAACACGAGCAAGCCACCACGACCACCACGATCGACCGTCCTCGTAACACTGACGCGTGCTGATGCCACGGTGCGCCAGTGCCTCGCGGTTTGGTGCCTTTGCTGGTGACGAATGCCGCGCCTGATAAAGATGCAACATCTGACAATTAACATATGATCCGCCGAAGTGCCGAAGGCTTCGCGTTCGCGACCCGAGCAACGACGATGCCAACGATGACGACGACGACGATGACGATGCCGTGCCTGTGCCACATGATGAGAGGCTCTCGCTCTCTTTCACGCTCTCTCTCTCTCTGTGACAAAAGAGAGCTAATGGAGAGACCGGCTTCCGCCATATGGGTGGCGACGACGCGTCCATCTGATGAGAGCCGGTGACCGAAGCCGAACCGAGAGAGCATCCGAGGCTCTCCTCTCGGCGCATATTTGGACACGGTTTTCTTCGGTCGAGTCGGCGCAAGAATAAGAAATGTTGGATTTCATCAGTTCAATATCGTTATGCTCACAAAAACTATTCTGTTATGCTGTGAGGAAAGTGTTGTGTGTTTGCAGTTTGTCCTCTGTACCACGCTCTCTCTCTCTCTCTCTCTCTCTCTCTCTCTCTCTCTCTCTCTCTCTCTCTCTCTCTCTCTAAAATTCGTTTAAAAAAATATGCCTTTTGAAAATGTTGCACTGCTTGGCATCAATCGAGAGCGCGCGAGATGCGGGATTCTGTACGAGAGCAACTTGTGCGATCGTCTTCTGATGCTCTTGGTTGAGAGCCGGGCCCGACACCTGCGTTTGTTTTTGCTCGCATAACTAACGCGATCTCCTTGGCACCGATCGATACTCCTCCTTCCCCTCCTTCTCCTCTACCTAAACATTGTAGAGTAGTTGAATTTTAAATGTTGACAGCAAAATTTGCGTTTTTTTCTGTGAGGTACCAGGTGCCTCCATTTCGAGCTATAGGGTACCAGGCGCCTCCATCACAATTGATTCTTTGCTTTCTATCATATTTTGGTGTTTGGATACGCAGTATAAAGATGGAGCTAATGAAAATTATCAAACAAAGCTACGCAAAATATACCTTTTTGGTATAAAATCAAACTAATATCCGATGTCTGCTCGCTTCTGTCATAATCAAACGAATGATGAAAACAAATTAAAATTCGAACTACCAATATTTTGCAATTGGGAAATACTACACTGATCGGCTTACACGCGGCGAAAGGCGGGATAGGAAATTTTAGCGCTAGTAATGCGTGATAGTGGCGAAGGAAGTTATAAGCTGAAGCGTTGATTCATAAACATCGCACTCGCTCGAATATCCCTTCCGCTCCATGAACAGCCGTGAGTCCATCGTTCAGCAAAACCATCGGCCAACAATCGTAAATTTTGCCGCTGGTCCGGTCCGATTACTGCATGCTGTACGCGCGGAGATGATGAGCTAATGGCCGCGCGGAAAACGTGTTCATATTTCAATTTGGTTCGAGCTACTGTTAGTTTTGGATACAGCACTCACCGGTTGAGAGCGTAGGAATGCCAATATGCTACGCATACTGATGGATCTGTCTGGCTCACTGCTGGGGAGTGAGCAGAGTGTTCTTTAAAGTAGATCATTTATGAATTTTTCGTACACATAAATTTTGAAATGAATACTTGATACTAAAATGCACGAAATGTACTTGCAACATACATAAACATCGCATTTGAACGATGATATAGTACACTTTCTCAGTCTTGGCGGGTTATCTGAAGGTATTTAATTTCCTAAAACAATTGTTGGTACCGCCACGAAAACACGAGCAGTTCACGAAACGCATCTCGTGTCCACGGAACGAACACATGTTCATGGTCGTGCAGCAAGTGGCGGTACGTACACTACTGCCCCACTCGAAGCGTGAAATGTACGTGGCAGCAAATGGAAATGAAGATGAAACATGCTTCCGCGAAACATAAACAGACCGGTTCTGGCCGAGGGGCCAGCGCAACACCGGCCACACCGGACACGCATGGATTGTTTGCTAGATAAATACGGAAGCGGCATGAGCAGTAATGCTGCCGTTCCACGATCGACAAAACTCCCCGGAGACCTCATCCACACCACAAACGAGCAGCGTCAGTGGGCACCAGGGAGTTCATACGCGCCATTGGCCCCGTCCCGGAACCCGTTATGCAAACGTTGTGCGTGGTCGCAGGTGGAACTTGGCGGAGGGGGGGGGGGGGGTTGGTTCCGGCGGGGCGTAAGTAAACACTGCGGTGCGAGCGCTGATGAAGCCATCGACACGCTCAAACACGCGCGCCAAAACAATAAGTATCAGCATAATTACCGGTGCTCTTAGTGGATGACTAACGGAACATATGAATGTTTCATTACATGCTATGCTACCACTGGGTAGCACACCTGCAGCATAATTCGCGAGCTTCAACGACGAAGCCCAACAAGTGCGTGGCACCCAACATCATCGCAATCATCATTGAATCAAATTTGGTTCGCTTTGTTTTGGCAACAGGCCAATACGATAAAGGGATTTTGTGTTAAGGCTTTGGCGCCGGGAGCAACGCAGCGCGAAGTCAATGTTCAAGCGTCAAAGCCAAATGTAATAATCCTTTAGGTTCATGGCCACGATAGTAACTTTTTTTTTGCAACTCGCAACACACACACCAATAAGTGTTGTTAACAAACGCATCGAAAGTTCAATACGCTAATAGAAAGAAGTTTGTTTGCTTATTAGAAATGATTAACTGTGACTGAAATCTCTCGTATTAAGATTTTAACAACAATTTTAATTAACGTTAAATAAAGTAACACCCTTCTTCCCAAATTATATTATCACAACAGGTTAAAAACATATAAATTTAGTCATATAAGTGCCTTATTTGGCCATATGAAATCGAACCAACAATCTTGACAGTTATTTTCAGTAAATTTCTATTCGAGCAGCATTAAAGCAACTTCAATCGAAATGCAAATTTCTTTCATCTTATCCATGCACGGCCACGGACGCAACTTTATTTTAAACTCATTTTGACCGCTCTTAACGTAAAGTTGCTATCGTGGCAAGGTACCTTCACATTCACATGTAAAGATCAGATCTTTTCATCGCGTTGGAAATTATTTAAAGCATATTCGCCACTATATGACCACAGACACATTCATTTAACTTACAATGCTTCTGCTAAGCGCCGTGGAAATGATCGAACGCACCAACAACAACAACAACAGCAACACTACCATTGGTATTGATTTGTTCAGGACGCATGAAGCATTCGGCTCATCGGTCTCTGTTTTTCTCATTCCTCATCCCACGCTCACTACTATCATTGCATCGCCTCACACGGTGACTGACAAGGTACAAGGCGTTCCTGCCAGATACAACCATCATCCGTACAACGGCGAGCGAATCAGCCAGCCAGCTAGCCAGCCAGCCAGCTGTTACCCGTAAATTATTAAAAACCTTCCCCCCTCGGGGGCCCCACGGCTC
>NC_064874.1:31371902-31401902 GCF_943734745.1 Anopheles darlingi | reverse complement strand
TCCCGGTGTGTCGTTTCTATTATTTCCTCGAATCCAAAAACTTGCCAGCACACGGCGCTGACCGTACGGTCACGGTCGTTCGAGGATCGTTCTCCACGGTTTGGTGGGTGACCGTCCCTTGATGGCGGCCAAGGTTAAAGTCACCGAGCGACCGAATTATGCTTCTAGCTAAGCAATGTACCACATGGTAGTACCACAGGTAGTATGATCTCGGGAATACCGCGCCATGCACTAGACGACGGATGTGACTATAATTGGCGTCGAAAGAGAAACCCCCTTAACGTAATTGGGAGGAAACGTTCGAGACACGTAAGCAATCCGATGGCAACATTCGGCGGGGATACAATTCTACAGTGCGTACTCCCGTGGCGTCCATCTTTTGCGAATGCGAATGGCAACCGTTTCCAATCTCACACACGCGCAACGCCCCGTACGCCGACACGCCGACACGATGATGTGCACAACCCCTTTTTGAGTGGGTGGCTGAACCTTCGGATTGAGGCATATAAAGTTCACAAAATTTTCAATAGGCTATAAATATATCACTGTGTTGCTGCTATCTCTTTCTCGATTGCCGCCACATCACCGAAAGCACTTGCACCGCTACCCCCTTCTAGCACCGGGCCTTCTAGGCTGGCCACCCAGCCGCCGGGCAGAGCAATTGGTAAGCTTATAACATGCCGTGATTATTGCTCTCATAACGTCCGATATGACCGCGCGAGATTTCGCCGCTCTGTTTGGTTAATTTTTATTTCCGTTCATCGCCGATCGATCGAGCTCGCATCGATCGCCACTGTCGGTGTTGGTGGTCGGACGGTAAAAGCGGAAAAATCCGTTCCTACCTCAACGCGCCCAGCACCTACACAAGTCGATGGTTCGTTATTTACGACGGAAACCGTTGGGAGCGTATGCTGGTGCCGTGATCGTTGCCAATACGGACACATCGGAACGGAATGGTATGAACAGCCCGGGTAATGCGTTACCGCCACGTGACACGATGCCTATTGCATACTCTAGCGGTCTCGTGCTACCACGTTTGACGCACTCATTCACGGCGACAAAGTATTCACATGCCACCCGAGGCATTCCTTCCGGGTTATCATGCACACAACCGGAAACGGAAACTTAAAGCGAAGTGAAGCAAACAAACCTCAACGGGTGCACGATCGACAACCGATGAACCAACCAACGCACCACTTCCAACATGCACTCCGAACGCCACGCAGTCCAGACGCGACCGTATCGCACCGTCTACTAACGATCGTGCCAGCTCGAGCGCACCATTCGCGGCCCGTCCAGCCGACACAGCGCACTCAGAGGGAAAAAATAGACTACACAAAACGGCCGTGGACCGAGATACGCGCACGCCAAAACCATTCGTCTTCCGAGGCGGGTGGGTTTGTCGCCGGCGTTCACGCAGCAGCACGGCGGTACGCAGAGCGTCGAGGAACCTAATTTTACCCAGCTCTCGGATTTCGCGATGTTTGTGTTCTCTTCCCCGCTGAGAAGATTTTATCGCTCCCGATCGCGATATGCGATCGAGCAGAGGGAGAGGCGCTGTGACAGTGTTGTTTGTACGCATCGTAATGTTTAGAATCATTGACAAAACGTCCTTGCGATACAAAGCAGAGAATGTAGAAGCGACCCGAAACGGAAGGACCAGGGGAAACGAACAGTGATTTGTTTGATTTTCTTTATTACGATTTGTCTAAGGCAAGTTCTGATTAATGTTGTTTTCCTTTTTTTATTAAAAAAGGGTATACAACAAATATCAGTTTCGTTTATCGAACACATCTCCGCAACATATTAACGAATCTACCGTTACATTCCCGATACGAGAATGAAACCTTCGGATATTCAGCACCTTCAGCTACTGCTGGTAGCGATCTTCAGCTAAAGGTTGTTCTATTCATTTACTTCCACTGCATCGACACTAATCGATGGCCCATTGGGGGAACCTTCACCGGTGTGTTCCTTTTCACAGTGCTTCGTTAGTTCCCAGCGTTGGATGAATTTACTGTCACAAAGATCACACTGAAACGGTCGTTCGAACGTGTGAGTCTTGCGGATGTGCACTTGCAGCTGATAGTTACGCTGGAAACTCTTCCCACAGTACGGACAGAGATAGGCTTCAATGTTCTCGTGCTTTAACTGATGAACTCGACGGTCACTGTACCTGGTGAACCCTTCGCCACAGTACTTGCACTTGATCGGTGGGTTGCCCGTTTGCACGAGCTGATGGTGACGCAGATGCGCAACCGTTTTGAACCGTTTCGAGCAATGATCGCATGCAAAAGGCCGCTCGTCGATGTGGGTCATCTCGTGCAGCAGTAAATCCGATCGTCGGCTGAACTTTTTATCACACTTGCTGCACTTGAACTGCTTCTCGCTGTGTACGCCTTTCCTGTGGGAGCTAAGTGTGCTGCTAGTATAGAATCCCATCTGGCAAATATCGCATACATACGAGCGAACCCTTACGTGTACCGTTTTGCGATGATTAAGTAAGGTAGCTCGGGAGTTGAACCGGGCTCCGCATTCCTGGCAGGCATATTTTGCCTAGCTGTACATGCGCTTCTGGTGGTAGACCAGTTTTGCGAGAATGGAGAATCGTTTGTAGCATACGTCACACTCGTACGGTTTCACGGTGTTGCTCGTGAAGCGATCCTTCCGGTGGACCTATTCTGAATGCTTGTGCAAATCATCCTTGCTGGCGAACAACTTTCCTGGACATCCGCAACACATCACATCGTCGAGTAGATATTCAACGTTTTCGTACGCTGTTTCCTGTTCGGCGTTAGTTATCAGCTTATCAGTGTCATCAGATAATAATACCGAGTCTTCGACAAAGTAATTCTCTTCCACGAGTTCCACGTCGCACTTTTCCTCGTCGTATGAAATCTGCTGTTGATCCTTTCGTTTCGTCTACCCTTCCATCCAACGCATCAAACAGTGGTTCAATGCTCAATGTCTTAGTACAAAGCAATTGTTCCGTCAGGCTATCATCGGGTTTTTGGGTCCGGATTGTGTTTCAAGTGGTTCCTCGGTCCTGAACAAGGCGTCATCGTCTGCTTCAATGATGGAATGCTCATCCTGTCTGTCGAGGAGAATATAGCCAAGCTAATTTATAAATATTAAGTTATCAGGACGTATACAACTACTCACTCTATGGACTGTTTTTGAAGAAATGTTCATCGAAAGTATTCAGCGGATTGTAAAAATTGAGTACGAAGATTGTACGATTCAACAAGACCTTGTGCGCATTTCGGCATACGTAACCCGGGAATCCGCAATCCACGGACACACTCAACCCGGTGAGAACGCTGAACATCGTTTCAAGGAACACATTGTTAACGAATTTTGCAAACAAAATTAATACATCTGGATCTTTTTGCAAGCAGCCGCGGCAAATCGTCATCGTTTTCAAAGGGTTTTCTAAACTTGCCGAAGGCAGGTACTGCACCGATCCGTTCCGAAGCTAAGATGTTCTTATCGTTCCGGGTGGTAAGTTCGACTTTGCCGTGATGGTAACTAAAATGAGAAAGTGATCGTTAACGCAACAGATCTTAGCAGAATTAAGAATTTTACTTTTTGCCGGAGCACTAGCCGATCAACGGATTCTAATGATGGTTTTCTGCCGCGGATGTCTCGGATTCCTGCTGAAGACTTTTCGCTCTACACAGTTGATGTTGTTTGATAAGTATTCTGCAAAAGGATTTAAATCCTTTTTCGTAGCCCCGTTTTTTCAAAACAAAAATAAGCAAAGAAGAAGAATAACAAGTTAAAAAAGAAAAATGTTAAGCCGCGTCCACATAGTGCCGGACAGTAACTGCCAGAATGAGGCAACTACTGATTAATTTTTCCACCATTTGTTGCGGTGCGTTTGTATAATATTCGCAAAGCCAACCAATTAAAACTTATTTGCAGTGTTGTATTACACAAAATCATATTTTTACAAATAAACTGCTTAAATTTTACATTCGCCTGCCGTTAGTTTCGCAGTTGTGATGGTGTTGCAATTAATTTTAAAATTTATTTTCCAGAATAGGTTAGCTATAGTAGAAGCTCCCCTTTTTCAGGACGGTAAACAGCGTCTTGTTTTGGTTTTGGAAACGATTTTTTAGTTTTTTGTGAAATTCTGAAATTTGTGCTAGTTTTTTGTAAGTTAACTGGTGAAAATGAAGAATAATTTTGTATTAAGATGCCGCCTTTGCCTTAGTACGAACCAACAACATTACAGTTCCGTTTTCGATCAATACGAACTAGACACGCTGGCCAAAATCATTAATCTCTGCGTTGGAGTAAAGGTGAGCCGATTGTTATGGGTAGTTTTATTCATCCTCCGGCATTCTTAATATCCTTTGCTTGTTCTTTAAGATTCGAAGAAATGATGGAATTACGCAAGACATCTGCAGCTCCTGCCGGATGGAAATCATTCATTTTTACGGGGTTCGAAAACGCTGCATAAGTTCGGACACGGTTTTACACAACGAGCGCAATGCCCACCGCGAACTTAAATGCTGTTCACCGCTAAACGACACAGGAACAAAAGAAAATGCATTCATAAAAATTGAACCTGCTGCATGCGAAACTGATCATGAGAACGATACACAAACGGGAGAGTCCCAATATGTTGTAGAAGACGACGGCGTGGAACACAAGACAGAGCTAGCAGCAGTTGAAGAGAGCTCCCTAGAAACGGACGAACTGGAAGTGCTGATCTATGACGTCTCTGAATTGCCCGAAGAAGGAAATCTTATTGGCGAAATTAAAGTAGACTTGCACGAGAGCCAAGAAGAGTTAGGAGAAGGATGTTTAATGGAACCGGAATATTTAATAGAAACAGACAAGTTTCAATCCGCAGTAAACAGTGATGACGACTCCGATCTGCCCACTGATGCCCAAAGTAATTCACAGTCGGAATCTTATGCGGAACCTGCATCCGAGATGCAGGCGCAAAACTGTGGTGACGACTCCGATATATTAACTGATACCCAAAGTAATGCGCCGTCGGAACGTTATGCCGAGGAACCATCCGAGGATGTTCTGCGCTTTGTATGCTGTGGTTGTAAGGCAACCGAATTCAACAGCCAAGAGGAGCTAGATGCACATCGGTATGAAAGGCATCAAAGGTACCGCATTCCGGATTGCGTTGTGCGACCATTCGAATGTGAACTGTGCTATACGCGATTTTTTAAGGAAAAGCAACTTACCAACCATAGAGAGCGCCGCTTGAGGAGGCGCAAATTCGTTTGTATTTCATGCGGAATGGGTTACTTTACGAGCGCCTCCCTGCGTCGTCACGAGATCCTGTGCCTGGGACAGGAAAAACTGCCGTGCGATGTGTGTGGGAAGCTGTTCCGGGGCAAAGTTTCGTTGGCGCATCACATGAAGCTGCATCAACAGGACAAAATATACGCTTGCACGGTATGTGGTAAAACGTTTAAGTCAAAACATGCACTACCCATTCATATGGTTAAGCACTCGGCCGAACAACCGTTTCGGTGCCAAATCTGCCCTGCTAAATTTAAATTAAAGCAGTCACTGCGAAACCATGAACTTCGCCATGCGAATCCTCGCCCGATCAAATGTGACTTTTGCGATGAGTATTTCAACAATTTCGCGATTCGCAAATATCATCGAATGACCGTACACGAGGGGTTGGATCCGTATCGTTGCGAAGAATGCGGCATCAGTTTCAGACGTAAGCTGCTTTTAAAACACCATATGGAACAGACACATGGAATTGGAAACATGGGAGAGAATGGGAACCTCAAATGTTAATAGAAAAACTAAGTAGAAATAATAATAACAATAAATGGAAGAACATTAACAATGCCCTTAACCACCTATGTCGAATGGATGGATGGGTTTGTAGGAAATAAATCGAAATCCGAATATAACTTCAACAGTGCATCTAGTTCGTTTAATGCAAGCAAAAGTATCCTTCAATTTTCAGTTGCATAACCTACACCGAAACAACTGGCGCCACATCGAATCGGCAGTTGAATCGCCCGATAGGAGGCCAGCATAACAACCATCTAGTTAATGTGCAAGGCAATCGTAAACGCTGAACGGTGCACTGGGCACTCGCACCGTCTCCAAAGATCCAGTGCTTTCGCGGAAGATGGTGTCATTTCACTCCAGCTTGCAGGCCTAAGAAATGGCTCAGACATCCTACCAGTGTTGTAGGGCAACCGAAACGTAGGCAGACAATGTTTATATAAATACATAACAGCTAGCAAACCCAAGTCACGTTGATTGCGTCGTGTCTGGCGAACGGAGGCATATACCCGCCTCCACTACCCACAGGCATCGACACGCAACAATCTTCCAAACAGGGCAGCACCAGAACCCGATCCCTTTGGCCCCCCTTTGTCGATCGATTCGGCAGTCACATTGCCTTCGCCGTGCGCGAATCCCTTGCATTCGACCACCTCTGTACCCTCGCACCCGCACAAACCTCTGCATATCCCGTTCCCGTGTGGTGCGCATTCTCAGCTCAACGGGGGACACTGCTGGCCGTATCATCAGTCCTGTCGGTTGCGTTGAACGGTTCGGTTGTTGAACAGCTTTGTGAAACTGTTTCCAATTGGTGGTGCAGCTCAAAACGGAAATGATACAGGTATACCTTGTCACGTTGCTCGAGGGTTCTTTGGTGAATATTTGTCCAACATGAGTGCTAATAGGGAAAACGAATTTTCAAACATGGTGCCATGGTGTGATACTGAAATGTGTTAATCAATGTGTACAGTTGCTGTTACTTTATTCCAGAACTATATTACTACAAAAAATATAATCAATTAGGAAACGGAGTATGAAACCGATAATGCAGACTTTTTCGGACCATTTAGTTCGGCTTTCAAAAAAATAAGCCGTTGTGTTCCTGGTCTTATAAACTGCTAGCGCCTTTTTGTAAGCATTTCTTTCTACCAGTTATGTGGATTTGTGCACATTTTTTCGAGCTACTATAAAATACATTCTGCATTCAATGCAACGTGTAATCATCTCATAGCTCTATCCCTAACCTAGTTAGTCGGCAGAACAAACGTTGCGTAACTGGAGTACGAAGAAGCCTCCTAAGTGTACTACCATAGCAGCATGAACAGGGGCCTTATTTCTCCCTCTTTCTCTCTTTCTATTTCTTGTTTTAATTTTTCACTCATTTAGTCTTTCTCTCGCTCTCTTGTTGCTGCACACAGAAGAAGGTAGTTTATGCTTTGCTGGAAAGCACCTTCACCGGAAGTAGTCGCTTTTAAGTTTTGGCAAACCGAAGGAAACGCATCCTTCATTATAACCGGAGTCCAGCATAGTTTTGTGCAGTTTTGAATTTCCAATATCCGCATATTCTTATTCAAATAACGATAACTAAATGGCAAGCGCGCTAGCTAGGGTGAGATCACATGCGCTGAGCAAAGATAAAATGTGTTCGTAGGATCGCGTATACTAGTTGTAGTCACTAAGATTGTTGTGGTTTAGTGTTTGCGCGAGTCGGTTTATACAAATCGATCACACACTCAAAAGGGGGCCAGCTGCATGGCGTAGTAAGTGCGCCGTTCAGATCCGTAGTGCAGTTGTGCAACTGTGTAATCACCTCGATTGCCTCCAACCGCACGCGGTTTAGTGCAGTGTCAGCATGGGGCTAAACGGCAAGTAGCATGATACCTGCGTGAAAATATAAGCGGCCGATTAAAATGTGTTTGTATTCGTGTTCGTGTCTATGGTAGTGTGCCACTCTCCATCGTATCTTGGTGGCGAGCATTGCGACACACTCTCGATGGCGTACGCGATTGCCAGTATAAGCTTCCATCATAACGCCAAATGGTTCTAACTCTTCCGGTTCGCTAAACGTGTAATCTGAAAACTACAGACGATTCGTGACGTAAACAGTGCCTGGGTGCATAAAGTTAAGGCAAACTCACTTAAATTGAGTGTAAAATTTTGCAGGCTTTCCAATACGCATCTTTTAAACCGAGCAAGTGTGTAATAAGTGATGAAACGGAGATGGGACCTAACCGCAAAGGATTGTCGTGCATTCCCGATACAGTGAATTGTGAAGGCTAGAAACAGTTATTGTAGCCATTTAAAAGTAAGGGATACGGCTCGAATCCCGCTTGTGCTTGTGACCCACAGTGATGGGCATGACGAAGCAAACGTCGTCTGGTGTCTCCGGCCATTACTCGGGAAGTGGAGGTCACACCGGTATGAACAGCATGGCCACCGGTAGTGGCAATGCCGAGAAGCAACAGCAACCATCCTCCAATTTGCCACATCAGCAACAGCAGCAGGCGAGCCGTCACGGTCAGGGAAGCAAAGGCCAGACACAGCATCAGCAGCATCACCTTCATCAGCCATTGCATGCTCATCATCCCCTGCACCACCATCTACAACAGCAGCAGCAGCAGCAGCAGCAGCAGCAGCAACAGCAACATCCAACAGCAGGCAAGCTACGTGACAAGCACACCGTGCACTGGTTCCGTAAGGGTCTTCGCCTACACGATAATCCAGCATTACGTGAAGGTGTACGGGGGGCTACGAGCTTCCGGTGCGTTTTCGTGATCGATCCCTGGTTTGCCGGTAGCTCTAACGTCGGCATCAACAAGTGGAGGTAAGCCTATGGATGGTTAATGGTGTAACAAATATATTTGGCAGGGAAAAGCTTGAGTTCCCTGTTGCTTGTTTTGCTTCTTAAATGTCGCTCGGAATGTTGTGCGGAATTTGCATTTTAAATCGTTCGCTTTAAAAATTCCTGACGCATTATCACCACTTCGGTATCATGATGCAATGGGCATCGGTGCTTCCTCTTGCTTGTTTACCTAAGCAGTAATATAACACGACGGATACATACGCACGTAACAGGAACTATTCCGTGATCCTACCCACATGACCCAAGCTAAATCAGATAACGCAAATGGATGAAGACATTCTTCACAAACAAACGAACAACGAAAAAAAAAATTAATTTCATTTTCTATGAAAATATGTGACCGTTAGTGGAACTGACCATTGGCAAATTGTGTAACAGACCTGGAGTTGTCTGTCCCCCGCATCGATGATGGGGATGCAACACTCGAGCGCAGTAATGATTGCAAGCGCTTAAACCTTTATCGCTGTCTTGTTAGAACACACTGGTTACACAGAGACACACTAAGCACGAGGGAGCAGTAGTGGTGACCCTGGCCCTGGTAAAGATTGCAGTGCAAACGATGGTGGGCATTGCATTCCATGAAGCGACATGCGTTGCATCTCGGGAGCAGTGTTTGTGTGCGAAATGCTATCTGTTTAAACAAAAACTACTGCTGGCAATACACTATGGCGTAATAGCCTCGCTGCCTTACCAAAGCACCATCTCCGTTATGCTAAGCGTCGTGGCCGCAAATAAGTCCTACTATAACTATTGTATCAAGCTGAAATTAGAGGATTTCCATAAACATCATTTTCAAATCGCTCTTTTTGAAGCAGAAAAAAATTATCGCTATTTCGATCAGAACTTCGCTCAAAAACGAAGACCCCATGCTTCTTCCGTGCCTGGCACAACGAGATAAATGCAAAATACAGCGACTTTCCATCAACGGTGCGACAAAGGGCCTTTTACACACCATTTACTGCCCCCACCCGCTAAGGTACTGGACGCACTCAGCGCTTGCAAATCACGTGGCCGACAATGTGAGCGAGTCGCTGCCCGAGGTTACGTATCTGTTGCTGAACTAGTCGTTAGCTAGCCCGCATAGCACCCCTGCCGTTACTCACTCGCTTACCGTTGTGTCCACCATTCACAGCACACCAATACTGGTTGTAGGTTACTCGTCGTGCGTCAACGTTGATTGTTTTCTGAATTTCTTCAGCACATCCATCTCCTCGACACTTTTCTTGCTCTGGTGGAGGAATGATGCTTTCTTGCCTTTGCGCACCTGGTTCTACTAAGCGAGGTGTCTGCTGTTGTGTCTTTCAAGACAGAGACGGGAAAGTGCGGATAAAACGAAGCCGTAGTCGATGTTTAGTTGGTAAGAAAGTGCGCTGGGGACAGCTACAACATCGCATTTAAAAAGGACATAGCTTATGAGAACTGATTGCGTAAAAGTTTTCACATTGTCAAGGGATCATGGTTAAGCATATGACGTATTTATTAGGATATTTCTTTGCATTGCTTCATTGTTTTGTGGGCTTGCGTGGTTTCCTACACACTACACCAAACGATTCCGCATGCTCTCAACACATTCAATTTGGTGAGCCGAACTCTAGAGTATTAAAAATCTCTATTTTGAATCGATTTTACATAAATATCTTTTAGCAAATATAGACACAGTCGTAATTGAAATGAATACAAAAATCAATGACCGTTTCTTACAGAAAATGTAAACATTGATTATCAAGCATATTTTTAACGCAATGTAATCTGATCTAATGGAATGTGAGTTCAATGCCTCAGAAAAAAAAACAGCACGACTCACGTGGAATTTGATTCCGCGCCTCCACTTGCTTTAGATAATGCGTAACAATTATAGATGATGTAATGATTAACATTACACAACCAAACAATCACAAATTGATTTATGCAATTGTTCGTCAGTAGAATTGTAAATGGCTGGATAACCTGTCGTAATTATTGTTACAATCCAGGTGTAATACATCGAGAAATATTTATCGGTACTAGATCAGTATTAGTAGTATAAAAATATTCTGCCCGTAAAATTCACCCTTTTTCCTGTAATTATTTTACATTTTTTTATTTTGTCTCTGATGTTTTATGTTTTTTATTTTTTTAGTAATAATATATTAAATTTGTTTTCCTCGTTACAGGTTTCTTCTTCAATGTCTGGACGATTTGGACCGAAATCTACGCAAGTTGAACTCGCGCCTTTTCGTCATACGAGGGCAACCGGCGGACGCTTTGCCCAAGCTATTCAAAGAATGGGGTACGACGTGTCTTACCTTCGAGGAAGATCCCGAGCCCTTCGGCCGAGTGCGAGATCACAACATCTCCGAGATGTGCAAAGAGTTGGGCATAGAGGTGATATCGGCGGCATCGCACACCTTGTACAACTTGGAACGGTCAGTTTTCCGGCTAATACGGTGTAATCTGAATAGCAAATTGCAAAATTCGCTCTACTATTGCATTCGGTCATTTTTCTTGCAGGATCATCGAGAAGAACGGTGGCCGAGCACCGCTTACCTACCATCAGTTCCAAGCCATCATTGCGTCTATGGATGCCCCACCGCAACCAGAAACGACGATCACACTGGAGGCTATTGGCGGGGCTACCACACCCCTGTACGATGACCACGACGATAAGTACGGCGTGCCGACACTCGAGGAACTTGGCTTTGAAACAGAAGCACTCCGTCCGCCGGTTTGGATCGGCGGAGAAACGGAAGCACTAGCCCGCCTGGAACGACATCTCGAACGCAAGGCTTGGGTAGCATCGTTTGGGCGTCCCAAGATGACACCACAGTCGCTGCTTGCTAGCCAAACGGGACTTTCGCCCTATCTGCGCTTCGGGTGTCTCAGTACCCGACTGTTCTACTATCAGCTGACGGATCTGTACAAGAAGATTAAGAAAGCGTGCCCGCCTCTGTCGCTGCACGGTCAGCTGCTTTGGCGTGAGTTCTTTTACTGTGCCGCCACCAAGAATCCCACCTTCGATAAGATGGCCGGCAATCCTATCTGTGTGCAGATACCTTGGGATCGGAACTCGGAAGCGTTGGCAAAGTGGGCCAGTGGGCAGACAGGGTTTCCGTGGATCGATGCGATCATGACGCAGCTGCGCGAGGAAGGCTGGATACATCATCTGGCCCGGCATGCTGTTGCTTGCTTTCTCACCCGGGGTGATCTGTGGATTTCTTGGGAAGAGGGCATGAAAGTGTTCGAGGAGCTACTGCTCGACGCAGACTGGTCCGTCAACGCCGGTATGTGGATGTGGCTGTCCTGTTCCTCCTTTTTCCAGCAGTTCTTCCATTGCTACTGTCCAGTGAAGTTTGGCCGAAAGGCTGACCCTAATGGAGACTACATTCGTCGGTATCTACCCGTGTTAAAGGTAAGTGATGATCACTTGCGAACTCATGCGAACAAAAGGGTCTTTCGTAGTTGATCTAAATGCATCTAACCTTTCCTATTTTCGTAGAACTTTCCAACTCGCTTCATTCACGAGCCCTGGAACGCACCGGAGAATGTGCAGCGAGCGGCCAAGTGTCTCATCGGTAAAGATTACCCACTGCCGATGGTCAATCATGCGATCGCGAGCCGTGCCAATATGGAACGCATCAAACAGGTGTATCAGCATTTGGCCAAGTATCGTAGTCCGGGAGTATGCTACGAGGGTGATTGCGTCGAGAAGGGTGGCTCTGCTATCGCTGGCGTTATGACGGCCGCCAAAATGCAGCACATGAATGCGAGCAGTATGAACGATAGCCCCAGTCCGACCACCATCCTTACGAGCGTAAACAGCTCGGGTAACTATATGTGCCGCAGCAATCCGTCAGCACAAAGTGATCCCAATGCGAAGGTACTCACATACCATCCACTAGCGATGGATGGACCTACTAGCATCGATGGACGGGCACGCAGTGGTAGCGTTGTGAGTGGTTTGGGTACCGGAGATAATGCAAATGATGGTTCTAGCAACACTATGGATGCGAAGGGACGTATGCTTACAATGCAGGAGTCAGTACTGCAGCAGCAACAGCAGCAGCATCAACGCCAACAGCAGCTACAACGACAGCAACGTCACGCGCTCCAGGATGGACGACCCTCAAACACGGTCCAAGAAGCGTACGGTAATCTGCCGACGTCCGATTACGCGTCCCTCAAGACGGACTCGGGCCTCGGGACTATGATCCGAGGAGGTAATCTGACGGGGGGTCGGTTCACCAACTTGCAGGACCAGCTGAGCAACAGCCTGTTGTCGCTCGAGTGTGAAGTTATGGCGACCAAGCTGGAACCCAACAATTACGATTTCGAACGTAACCAGAACATGTACAATAGCCAGTTTAAGGTGGAATACAGTGACAATTTTAACTCCGGCTACGGGTTGCGTAATGCCGTGTTCTATGGGCGCAAGCGCGAGGACGAACAGGATAATGAACAGGACGAGGACGAAGGCACCGGTGATGATAACAACGATCAAGAGGAAAGCTATAACGATGAAGATGATGATCGATTGGCGACAATCGCCATGTCACCGCTGCAAGACGGCGTTGCCACCCGATCGTTGGATCATTATCAGCCAGGCGCACCACAAATTAAGCAGGAAGCAACACCGTTACATTCGGACATGTTCCGTGAGCCAAAGCTGCTTAAGGGATCATCATTGCGCACACGCACCGAAGAGCACCAACAGCAGCGAGCTGAGCAAGAAGAACGACAATGTGAAGATGTTGTTCGCCCGCAAGCGTCGACGAACGAACACGGAGAGGATAAGCATACCAAGCGCTCGGCAGAATTGCCTTCAAACTCTATGCTTACCGATTGTGATTATGATTCCGAGAGTCATAAGATGGTGACCGATTATTCGCGGCAGCAGCAGCAGCAGCAGCAACAACAACGGCAAAGCGCAGTGCAGTTGCAGAATGATCAGCCAATGCAGGATACGGCCGCTAAAGAGGAAAAACTGGATTGTGCGGATTAGTCAAATAAGCATTTGATTAGGACGGTCCCTTTACTGTGCTTATCTGAATGAATGTCACTTAATATTGTATTTTGCTTGCACACCGAGCCAAAAATATATGTCCATAGTATTGAGTAGCCAAAAGTCAAGAGTAAATAACTTTTAAAAAATATTTTGATGCCATTTTTTATTACCAATTCGCTTTTTAATTTCCAATTTCTTTTCTACTAAATAAAATATATCCGAATGGTGACTGTTGAATATTAAAGCATGCATATTTAATTGATTTAATATTCTATTCTACAAGGGATAGAGCGGAGAAAATGTGTGCCCAAAATCGTAGTCTCTGAGCTGCTCAGTATTACAAGATCGAGAGAAAATCAAGCTTCGCAAAAGTCTTTCACTCTCACACTATTTCCAACCTTTGCTCATACTTGGAACAACCGTAAGAAATGTTGCAATGTGGTGTTTAGCAGATAATCTGTCGCTGCTGTACGAAAACTGTTCGCTTCGGGCATTCCCCGGTTCTGAGTTCATACGCTCGTGCCGTGTTTGATTTGTTCTAAACGTATCTACAGCAAACACTCTGGTACGCCTCATTGCATCTTCAGTGCTTTGTGTAATGAGTTTGCGGATTGATTCTGAACGATGCTCCATCCGTCGTATTTGCCGTCTAAGTATCGTCGATCCCGTAAGAGGAACTCTTGGCCGTTGCTTCCACAGCCGTCAATGGTCTTCGAAGGTCGAATGCGAATTTAAGATGAGTTTTTCTGTTTAGGTGTTTCTTCGAGCACCCGGGGTTCATACGCATAAGCAGACGACGGTGCTGCTAATGCTGGGTAAACAACGCAGCCACTGAGCCGATACTTGATACTCGATGATTCAATAAATAATTCATATGCACTCAAGCGGTCGATTGTTTCGTCGAGCTCCATCTTGCTCTCGCGTTGAACCCTATTTCGACGTGGGAGAAACGCCACTCGAAGTGGCTAAGTAAGGAAAGGGTACAAAAAATAAGTGATGGTTCAAAGTCATGGTTCTTCCGCCCAAATGAATGAGCTCGAAATTGATTATTTTCTTATTTATTTTCTTTAACCGACATATTTTAATTATATAATAAATATGTTCTGGTAATACTTCTTCGGACAAGAACGAATAAAGGTTAAACGATCTGCAGTTAACGTCCGACGTGCGTGTTGTGACGATAGGTTAAAAAGATCATTAGACACACTTGTTTTCTGAAAAGATTCGTTTTTTGTTCTACTGCTCATTAATCATTCTAAGCTTCCGACACCATGTCCAATGGCACCTACAAGTACGTCGGCAGAACTGCAACTCACAGCCTCATTATTTGAGCAAACGTAAACCCGGCATCCTTCCAGGCACATACCTAGAAAGTCATTTCTGCAACCAAGATTACCTTCACTATGCAACGGTGCCTCAGCAGTTCCGGTGATTCAACAACTAACTAACGACAGCGGTTTGCAGCGAAACAAATACCGGAAGCTACCGTTAGAAGTCGAGCGCCATACAAAGCGTAGGTCAGTGGAGCGCCCATTAACGATCCGTTCCCCTCGAGTTGCTTGCCCGGCTAGTTCAGGTGTTTCATCTATCGATAGAGCAGCAGCAGCAGCAGCAGCAGTAATAGGAGCCACAAGTTCAATGTCTAGGTCAAATTGACCTGTAAACCTATCCGAAACCGGGTCTATTTGATGGTCCTAGATGATGAGCGCTCGCCCGAAGCGTCTCATGCCGTAGCAGACGAAAACCCTACTCCGTCGGCTTATGAGCCTCCACCTCCCGAGCGCCTTATCGCGTGCGTTCGTTAGTTCGTGTCGCGTGCGAGACCAAGCTGGGTGACAAACGGTGACTCGGTTGGGAGAGAGTCAAGGTCCACCACCTTCCGGTGTTCTGGGCGCGCGGTAGCACCGTGGCACCGTCACACATTAACCCCATGGCAGGCGGCGAAGGGGGGTTATCACATGCTTGAAGTTCTGGTTTCGGCCGTTTGATGCTGGTTGTGTGTGTGTGGTAGTGGTGTGGCCGACCGCTAGCCGAACGTAAAGTGCGTGACGTACGCAAATCTCAACAGTGGAACATGGACAGATTCCAGTATAAAGTGGATGCAAGTTGATGACCCTCCTCCCCACTCCATCTCGAGCAGTCTGGGCCAAGGAGTGGTTCACTGGCGGTGTTGGTGGTGTTGGTGGCCGACGCTGGTGTTGGAGTAGTAGCCGCTCGTTTCTTGCGATGCCTTTCCGATTTCCACTTTGTTGTAGACAAGGAGCCCCCGCCATAATAGATGCGAAATCGTTCGCCGATATGCTCATATAAGACCAACTTGCACGCTAACCCATTGTACCAGTCGGTATCGTGCGATCGCAACGTGCGCTGTTCGGTATCATATCGCGATCGAACCTCTGTGCGCGACCCGGGAGTGCATCCTGAACAAACCCAAAATGAAGAGCGAAGCTGCTGTCCTGCTGTTCACAGTTGCTGCTACCATCAGCATCGGTTACGCCGCCAAATTCCGTACGTATAGCCCTTCCAGCTTCTAGCAGTGTACAGTAACGGTTAATGGTAGACCTAAGACGACCTTCGATTCATCGTGGAACGAATCGAAATTTCCTGTTTCTGCCAAGCGTGTGTTTCTGTTTTCTCGGTTAAATTCCTTTCCCCAATATTTGACCCCACAGTGACGTACTTGTTATGAGCAGGTACCGTGCTTGTGGCCCCACTGATGGCCACGGTAAATACCCAATCCGCGATTTACTGCCATTCGTATCCGAGCGCGTACGGTGAGTAATGGTGGCCCACACCGTGATGGACCGCCAAGAATTAGGAAGCATTCGATTGTATGCTTTTCTCATTCGCGTAAATGTTTGATGTTTCCGTGAAGGGAACCATAAATCGGAGCGAATTGCAGAACGTTGCCCCACGGGTGTGTTGCCAAACGAATGATACTTACACCTGGCGGCATGATTTGGACTTGCAGTAAGCACTGCATTTCATCTTTGTGCCTGCACGATGTACTTGGCTAATGAAATTCGCGAAGGTTCTGGTATTTATATGCCTGATCCAGATCCAGATAACCCGCAGGATGATCGTGCGTGAGAATGATACACCAATAGCGTTCCCCAGATCATTAGCTTTTACGTACCTAAAACACGCATCAATGGCGCACTTACAATGTGCAACCGAGCCGAGCTGGAACGATGGAGAACGCCAGGATTGTTGCACGCGCCGCAGCTTCCAGAGCCGGACTGTTTCCTAGTGCAATTTGAATAATACGGTTCCCATTAGGCGACTAACCGGTCATTGTTTAATTCCCCCTCCTGCGAGCCTGGAAGACGCAATCCCAAACGCCACCAGGCAATTCAACTCGTTAGGAATAGTGTGGCCAGGGTGCGCGGGATGCAGATGAGACCCGGATCATTAAAAGGTCTAGTTAATGACCATGTGATCGATCATTTTTCGCGTTATTTACCGACGGTGTTTGTTCCTATATCATTTAACTACAACTTTTATGACCGCGGTGACCGACGTGCCGCCGGGGTACGGACGGTGTTAATTGCGTAGCAACATGCTTCGTAGCGCACTATCGCTTACAGGCACACAATAGAGGTCACAGCGATGCACTAACTCCCTTGGTCTCCTCCCTTACAGCCGATTCCTTTACGCGCTGCAATCAGGATGATGGCCAATGTCTCCTTGACGCCATTACGGCCACGTTCCGGAGCTTCTACAAGGGTGTGCCGGAGATCGGTCTGGTACCGCTCGATCCGCTGCGCATCGACAAGATGGACATCATCCAGGGCGATGGACCGATCAACATTGAGCTGAACTTTAGAAAGGTGGATCTGCTCGGATTCCGAGAAGCGAAGATCAAGAAGGCCAAGTAAGGCATTGCGTCTTCGTACGACGTCTCCGTATCGCGGCTTCGTAGCCATAACTTACCGAGTTTGTTTGTCCGTTTTCGTTATTTCAGCGGTTTCACGGCGAATCCGAACAAGATGGAGTTGAATTTGATCGTCCCGGTTGCCTCGCTGGTCGGTGGATACAAGATCAACGGCAAGGTACTGATTCTACCGATCCAGGGCGAAGGCGCCAGCAACATGACAATGGGTAAGTAAACGGTATACGGTTCTCCTAGGAAGGATGGATTCCGGTCAGCACCACTTACCCTTATCTCTTCCCTTTACTCAGCTAACTGTGATATTACGCTCCGCTGGATCGGTAAGCTGGTGGAGAAGAACGGCAAACAGTTCTACCAGGTGGATAAGTTCAAGGTCAACTTTGACACATCGCGGTTCTATATGAACTTCACAAACCTGTTCAATGGCGACAAGGCGCTCGGAGATAACATGAACGTATTCCTGAACGACAACTGGCCCGATATCCTAAAGGAGCTGAAGCCCGCCATCGCGGCGGCCTTCACGCAGATATTTGAAGCCGTCGTCTCCAATGTCTTCAACAAGGTACCGTATAGTGAACTGTACCGTGTCTAAACAGCTTGGACAGCTTATGTGGGGCGCCTATTGGTGAGATTGGGCGTGGGGTCTGTTTGTTTCTATTTTATTTTTGCAATAAAAAGATGTTTTCAATCTCTATGTTTTATCTTGTAATTGGTTAAAGCTGGCTTTTATTAGGATTAATACACATGAATCGATTGCAAAACTATGGAAACTGTTCATGGAACACAAGGTGCTTGGGAAATTCCGAGTAGACAGTTTTTTAAAAACTGTGCAGATTAACAACTTGTTCGGTGATGTACAGGGGGTACTTGCCTGTGAAACGTTCTTTTTTCATACGGATGTGAGTAAGAGGATGGAAGGAAGAGAGGGCTTTTTTTCGTTGGGCTCGTTTTTTGTGGACGATATTCTGTAAAGTATACCGTAACACTGTAACCAGATCAAGCTACTGTATGGTCCATATGTTCTCGAACCTCCTTGCAGGCCCGCAGCAACATTCTGTTGATCCCTTACAGTGCTGTGTCCTCTGAAGGCTTTATTTTCTTTCCTCAAGTTGAAAAATGTTATGAGAGTACAACATTATATGCGATAGAAAACACCCAGACGCTCGTGTTTTTTGAATATAATATTTTGAAGCAGTTTCAGATGTAATAAAAAATACTAAACTAGTGATAATAAAAGAATGCTTTTGATTTTTGATTACCAAAGAACGCACAATGTAACTCAAATCAACAAGCGTAAAAGCACGTGATCCATACGAATTCCAATCGTAAACCACTGTTTCCATCAAACGAGAGAAGGGAAATCGACGGAAATCGAAACACACCTAACAATCCGGAAACTGCACACAAAGGCATGCCAATGGTCTCTAATGAGATTCGGTGTGGGGCTAGAAAGTAACACCCGGACGGTAAGCTAATGTGCTAATGCTCCCTTTAATATCCCTCTGTGAGAATATTGGAGGCTAGATTTACCCTATTTACTCTCAAAAGAGATTTGTGAACTTAGGCAGTAGCAGGCCAATTCTATTCACAGCATCCATATTAGATATGATCATGAAACAGTTAATGAACTGCACGCGTAATGCCATTTCCTTATCTTTGCCGTTGCTTTAGACCGTTGCTTGTATTTGTTTTTTTTTTCTAACACGTGGTATATTAACGCGCTTAACATGCATGATTGTCAGCTCGATAATGAATTCCGATCATTAGTTATGCCCACAATTCAAGGGTCAATCGCATATATCAGAATGATATCCGGTCTGCGAAAGGAAGGTATGAAGATAGCACTACTAGTTAATCAAGTTTTATTTAGCTGCATTTACTGTTTATCCATCCTTGTTAGTGAACTATCAGGCAACGAAAGTGCAATAAATGTACACGGAAGTTGCACGGAAGCGAACTCGCGAGGGAAGCGAAGCATCGCGGCGTTGATCATGGTTAATTCATGCTCACCAATAAGCAATATTAATCAATCGAGAGTTGGTTGGTATTCTGCAGGCGAAGGCCAATCTTCGATTGTAGTAAGATTGAGAGACTAAGAAAGTAAATATTAGTTAGCTGGATTATTAGTTTTAGATAATTGAACCGATTAGTTTGCTAAATGAAAGTGACAGGAACCAGTAATTCAAGAATAATAGAACCAATCTAGACAAAACCATGCCGATGCTGTCGGTTACTGTCGGTTGATGCGTTTATCCCTGAAAGTAATTCAGATGCACGTGTGGTGGCTGGTAGCTTCCAAAGAAAGGAATCTAGCATGCCTCGATCGTAGTTACGGATCGCAAGCTGGGCGCGACAACGCATGACACATCAGTCACGCGCCACCATCAACTCCAATCCATCGTTTAACACATGATGGGCTCTTTTACTTTTCCATCGCCTCAACCCTGCTACGGCTAATCACTGTAATCCTACCGAACCGAAGGGAATCTGTTATCGCAGCGACAGTACCGTGTATCGCAATTACCTCGTCTGGAGCGTGCGCCACAAGCCTTCCTGAATGATCCAATTCGATCACGTAGGCAATCCGTTCTATCTCGGTACCGTAGCGCCACCGCTGAAAGCATTCCTCTGTGTGACTAATCGTGTCAGTTTTACCTCGATACATAGAAGATCGAGTACGAAATTACTTTACGAAATACAAATTTAAGTAACAAGTTCGTTAAAGTATCGAGGTTGCCAACTGTCCGGAAAAGGCGAGATAAATCTAGATGAACTGTACGCCCTCTTCCCGTCGTTGATGTCATCTAATTGGCAACGATGGTATGATTATCGCAAACCTCACATTTAACGAGTATGGAAAAGATCTGGAAAGGTTTAGCAAGACAAGCGTTTTTCCCCTCGCGGTTATCACGGGGAGATCCGCTGCGCTCTAGGGGTTCATTACCGTGTATCCCAGACCCAACCCTAACGATACTGCATCATCAAACAAAATTTTATGTGTATCAGTTTCGTTTATATTTTTGTATTAATTTCCTCTGTGCTGAGTCAAACAACGAAAAAGAAATAGTATCGAGCGAAGACGCATTGTAAGTATTATATTGAAGAAAAAAAACTAGTTATTTTTTTTACATTCCCTCGACAGACAGGGATTGAAGGGAGGCTGGTAAGATCGTCTTGGATGCGTCGCAAAAACCCTAAAGATCGCTGCCGCAACCTGTTCCGTCGGCTCTGACGTAGATATGCAGGTTCGGGTAATGGCAGTGTAGATAGCGAGCACGCGAACACAAATCAGCAACAACGACGACGCGAGGCGCATTCGTATATAAGAGTCTGGAGTATGACAAGATCTTGGTTCATTCTCGCTCCAGTGTCAGGACAGCACACGGGAACCCTTCCTTTTCCTGGTGCCTTACCCGGCAGTGCTATCGGTGCCAGTGGTGATCGTGTCTTCGTCTGAAGCAACGAAAGCTTTTTAGTTCTTGTGACGAATTCCCCTTTCAAGTAACCATGAACGCGATACTTCTTAGTGTACTGTTCGGTGCACTTGTTTCTCTTGGCCAGGCTGTTAAGTTGCGTACGTAAATTTCAAGTGTTTATGTTATGGTTCAACAGTTAAAAAAATGTTTTAGTTTCGACAAATTAAACGCGTCAAGTTTCGTTAATTGACACAAGCAAAAATGGTGGTGGTTGGCATAATTCGTTAGCCTATAAATGACCCTCGACCGCAGACGGATCGAGTTCGTGCGTGAGGTTACTCACCTGCTTATGAAATAGAAGGAAGATTGAACTTGACCTCCTTTGCCAAACCGGATTGAGTTTGAGAATCTCTTCCGGGAATCACCGTAGACGGTGCCATGTGTGAACCACGAAATTTACACATTCTAGCCGGTTGGACGCTCAATACAAACGAAACGAATGACGAATGTGGAAAAACAAACAACCGTTGTCGCGGCATCGATTCGTTAAACATAATTCCGTTGGCCTTTCATTTATTTCTTCTACCACAGCTTCTTCATATAAGCGATGCAACCCGGGAGATGAAGAGTGCATTATAACAGCCGTGGCCGAAACGTTTCAGAAATATAAACATGGACTTCCCGAACTGGGCCTCGCCTCATTGGATCCATTGCGGATCGACGAGATGGACATAGTGCAGGGTGATGGTCCGGTCAATATAGTTCTAAACTTCAAAAACGTCGATATTACGGGCTTCAGTGAAGTCATCGTTAAAAAAGTCAAGTAAGAGTTTTACGAGGATCTAAGCCACTGGCCGCTAACCAGGAAGACGCTTTATGATTCGGATTTGCTTCACAGGGGAATTACAGCGAATCCCAACGTAATGGAGATGAACTTGTTGATCCCGCTGGCATCACTCGTCGGTAATTACAAAATCAACGGCAAAGTGCTAATATTGCCCATCCAGGGAGAAGGCATCAGTAACATGACTATGGGTAAAGCAGGACTGTCCTTTTATGTAACATCTCCGATCTGTAATGTCCCTCATTTCCCACGATCGTTCAGCAAACTGTGACTTTTTGATGAAGTGGAACGGTGCACTGCAAAAACGGGCGGATGGCAAGGAGTACTATCAGATGAACAAGATAAAGGCCACCTTCGACACGAGCCGATTCTACATGCAGCTGTCGAATTTATTCAACGGTGACAAGCTCCTGGGCGACAACATGAACCAATTTTTGAACGACAATTGGCAAGACATACTGAAGGAACTCAAACCCGCCATCATCGGTGCTTTTACGAAAATATTCCGAGCAATTATAACGAATGTTTTCGAAAACGTTCCGTATACGGATTTATTTTTGCCGAAGTAAATGCAGCGAGTGAGCTGTTTGTATAAATTTTCCTGAATAAATCAAATATCTACCAAATGTGATAAGAAATGGTTTTATATAGCAATTATTATTATTCAGTTTCTAAACTTCTCAGATTGCAAATCACTTCACATGGACAAGTATTTAGTTGATTTAACTAAACATCTAGATGTTTGTGAGATGTAGCTCTTGCAACTATTACAGCGACTCTAATACCGACTGACTGAGTTCCGGCAAAACATGTTCCGGAGTCTGTGGCAGTCATAGAGAACGTTACGCTAGCAGAGCTGCATTTGCTTAAACTTCGAGCAAACATTGATCTCTTGTACGTTCCAATAAAACCTGGTTTGAGTCGTTTTACATGCACACAAATATTTTTTCTCGGTTTTTTTAAAATTAACATTGCAATGAACTTGCTTCATATTTTCCATTTCTAAAATTACGTTTTACACTCCATGCCATAACCAATAAAGATTTCGATTGCTTATTTGAATAGTGAGAGCAGTACAACACTGTCAGTTTATTTAAATGTTCAGATCAAATGCCCCCCTTTTTAGTTTTGCCTCGTTAGATCAGCTTCAAGTCGGATTCGGTACGCGAGAAATGTTTCGTCATGTTAGCTGTTCCAAACACTCTATGATGTTCCCTCAATCGCATCGCATTTATCTGTAATAATGAATGTTTCGAGAATTGTTAAGCACTACATCTGATCGTCCGTTTCGCTTCGATGAGATCACACCGCAAATACCTCTATGAATCCAGTGGCCGAATAGGGAGTAAAGTTACCATGCACCTCCATCGATGCTAGCTCCTGGTTATACACGGAGTTGATGGAGTCACGTGAAATAACCATTGCTAGAAAGATTTGAAAGTAGGAGTATAGACTTCTGGTGTTCGTTGAACAAAAAGTGTGCACTACTTACCATGGCCCTTGAACAGTTCAACAACTACCTTGCCAGATACGTTCTTTTGCGATTCAATGATACACTTTCTCACATACTCCGCTTCCGGAGCGTACCAGTACCCGTTGTAGACGTAGTCTGCCATCCGATCGGCGAGGTATTTCTTCACGCGCAACACCTCCCGATCGAGACAGTAAACTTCCAGATCGCGGTGGGCACAGTGCAGCACCGTTACGCCGGGTGTTTCGTAGATACCACGTGACTTGAGTCCAATGTAACGATTCTCGACGATGTCGATACGTCCAACACCATGCTCACCTCCCACCTTGTTCAGGAAAGCCAGAATGTCCAACGGTTTCTCCATGGTTCGACCACTGACGAACTCGGTAGCACGCACTGGTAGACCCGCTTTGAACACGATTTCAATCACGGTTGGAGTGTCGGGAGATCGCGCCGGTGATTGCGTCAATTGATAGATCTCCTCGGGTGCCGCCACGGAGGGATCCTCCAGGATGCCCGATTCGTAGCTGATGTGCATAATGTTCGCATCCATCGACCAAGGAGACTTCGGGGTGGCGGCAACAGGAATGTTGTTTCGCTTGGCGTACTCCAGCAAATCCGAACGGCCTTGGAAGCGCTGACAGAACTCCTCCATCCGCCAGGGAGCAATCACACGAATCGAAGGGTTCAATGCGTAACAGCTGAGCTCGAACCGTATCTGATCGTTACCCTTGCCGGTGGCTCCGTGCGAGATGAATGCACAACCACGCTGTGCTGCTACATCCATCAACCCTTTCGAGATGCACGGCCGGGCCAAAGAGGTACCAAGCAGGTAGCGATCCTCGTAGATCAGTCCCATCTGCACACCGGGCCAAACGAACTTTTCAACAAAGAAATCCTTCATGTCCTTCACCACCACATCCGTGGCACCGATTTTGAGTGCTTTCTCGCGAGCTGCCGCGAAATCCTCGCTCTGCCCAACGTCCGCCATAAAGCAGATTACCTCGTACTGCTGCTCGAGCAACCATTTCAGAATGCAGCTCGTGTCAAGCCCTCCCGAATAGGCTAACAATACTTTTTCCTTGCTCATTTCTATCGATTTGGTGGTGGAAATGGTTTCTATTAACGTTCTACGATGAGCCTGGCTATAGCGACTTAACTTCACTTGGTATACCTACCGATGTGCTAAACGATCGAGAAGACACTGAACGTCTCGCTGGCTAGACGGTGGCTGCGTAGGTCGTATTGATAATGCTCAAAATTCTCTGACGACGGCTAGAGGTTATCGCTTCATTTGGTAACGATTTGCTCTGACCCCATCGAAGGGGGCCGGAGCGTGTTGTCGCAAAAGGTAGAACTAAGCAGCGTGTACATGTACTCCTACTGATAACCGCGCCCGGCTGAGACGATAATCTAGATGATGGTTTTTTACTAAGGAGGAGGATGTTTGTGTTGTTTGTGTACTCAGATGCCATTAGCTTCTGGTAAACTTGTAACAAGCTGGTAAAAAAGTGGCGCTTATAGAATGGTCATTAGTAGATTGCCAGTTGAAGCGCTTCGTTCGGCGATACAATGCCATGCTAGAACAAAAACTATAGGCAGTGCTATTTCGCGAGATGAATAGCTAAAAAGGAACACTTTCATTTAAGCAGTATCTTCAGTGCCGCCACAGAATCGAAGATTTACAATAAATGTTTCAATAAATGCATTGCCGTGTTTTCCCGCCAATCTTTTATTAAAACGACTACAACCGTTATTTCGGATACCGAACCGGTACATTTCAAAATGAAGAACCGGTTTAATCGACACCAGGTGGCGCTTAGATCGTTATCGATGGTGGCCCAAATTTTGAAAAACGATTGAAAGTAGCATTTTTCTGATCGAGGAAATACGCTGATCGCTCGAAAGTGGTTAATTAACTCGGAAAATACCAAAAAACCGCGTCGGAAAGCCCGGAATCGGAAAATATTTGACTCATAAACTCAAGCGCGCTTCAGCTTGAATCCAGCTTTAACGTATAAACGGGTCCAGGAATCGAAAGTTCAGAGAAACGAACCCCGGTATTTTCGACTCCTGAAACCGCAGTGGTGTAAACGACGAAGCAAATGTAACAGTGATGGTCGATAGAATACAAGCGTTTTGAACCAAACAAATCAAAATTTTCATCTAAAATTAAAATTCCACGCGAAGAAAGGTTGGCGCGGTACTGTGCCGATGTTTTGGCTAAAAATTGTTGAAAAATCGGGAAAATCAGAATTTTTAAATAAATTCGTGAATTTTGGAACAATTTCGTGCGATTTCAGAGCAAATTAGAGTTATTTGCAACTACCGCAGCCATACCCGTTGGAAAAGTACCGAGAAAGGGGAAAACCGTGGAAATTGCGACCTTTCCCGGAAAACTCGAGGACAACTTCAAATACTTTTCCGCTCGCGTTGTGGTTGAAAAAGATAGCCGTGAAACCCCAGAAAAGAATGCTGAATCGAGAACCTTAGGAAACGGGCTCTGCGGGCTGTGGTTCTCTGCGATGCGTTATGAAGTGCAAGCAAAATCGTGGATTAATGCGAATAATTTCTTTGGCCATTTTACTCGTTTTGCATCTCGTGCCTGCATCTCTGGCGGAGGAAGGCCACGAAGAGGAGGAAACGTTGATTGAAGGTGAGCATTAATTAAATTTACGCCGGTGGCACTTGCGCCGACAGTAACGGAGGTAACGCCTTTCACGCATCCTTCGATTGCAGATTATTTCGTGTGCCGGACCTGCGGAAATGATGTTAGCGTAGCGAATCTGCTTTTCGATAAGTACAGCCCACTCGCCCTCAGCGCTACCAACCACACACTCACCGAAGGCCGGTCCGTGTTGATCCAGGAAGTGCAGAACTCGCGCGGATTCAGATACACAATTTTCCTGGTCAAACAAGCCTCCTGCCAGAAGATAACAGCGGTAGGTGACGTACCTTTATCGATCGGTCGATTGCGTGTGATTTATTGATGTATTTTGGCCCTTCCTTCCTCCTTCCTCTATAGCAACGGTGGATCGCAAAATCGTCCTGGTTTCCCGGCTATGCTTGGAAGTTTTGCATGTGCCCCAAGTGCCGCATGGTAGTCGGTTTTATGTTCGAACCGATCGAAACCGCGACAATTGAGCGCAACTTCCCTTCGGACGCCGGCTTCTATGCGCTGATTCACAACAGCATTATCACGGAAGGATGTAAGTTTTTGATTGAGTTAACCTTGGAAATCGGTGCGCTTACCAGGATCTTAATCCGTTGGACCATTTCAGACGTGAACTCTTTGCTTATGAAGGAAAAGGTTCTGCGCGAGAATTGAAAGGACGTAGTGTGGTAGCCAAAGGAAAAAAAAACGGTCCGAACATGGTGGATCCAAAGAGACACATTTACTTACTGTCTGCTGAGGAGCAAGCGTTTCTGGAAGAGTGTGAGCATGAGTACGCGAACCGGTTCACGGATCTGGATGAGGAGTTTATGGAGTACTGTAAGCGTGCATCGCACCCTCCACCGATAGTTTACCCGTGGAACCCAGGATTTCGTCGTGGTGGCGGCGGCGGTCCCTGGCGGGGTCACCGCAATGATCGTCGGTTCCATGACAATAGAGGAAGAGGTGGCCATTATTCGCAAGGACAGCGATACGACGGTTCAAGGCAACGATCCTACCACGGGGATCGGGATGATTACAATAGAAACAATCATTATGAAAACCGGAGCAATCGCGACTATCAAAATCGCTTCGAACGTGGTCGTGGCGATCGCAGTAGCGGTAGCGCACCCTACGGTCGGTCGTACGATCGGCAGCAGCAGCAGGATCGTGACGCGAACCGTTGATGCTTGTGTTTGAGCGTAATACCAAATTCCGCTTTCGCGAACAGTACACCGTTCGGAAGCAATATCATCTTTGTTCATCCCGTTTACACAGCAGATTCTTTACAAGGATGTAAATAAATATTTGTAAATGAAATACAACTGCTTTGCGTTTTCAACTTCAATCGACCGCGATTGCTCTTCTGCGGTAGGGGACCAGTTGTACAGTTCGAAAGTTCCGCCTGCCACCGACCTTATGGGCTATGCAAAGTTGACCGTTGACACCGATTCCCCCTTGACCCTGCGCAACCGGGGCTTTGCGCCATTTCATTCTTAACGTTCCTACCGCCTGGACTAGTCCATTCAAAAGAAGCGTTACTTGGTGATCGCCAAATCCAAGGCAAACCCGCGCACGACGACAATGCTAATTCCCATGCGCCGGCAACTCGTGCACTCCGTGCATTTAGTGTGAACACCACCACGTCGACAGAACGGACGACGTTCGAGAGTGAGTGCGTGCAGCACGAACCGTTGAGTTAGTGTTGAGTTTAATTTGTTCTGGGTCGGTCGACATTTCGCTTTGGTTCTACGGCCCCGTGCGGGGGCAACAGTTACCCGCAATGATTATTGGTGGTGGCCCAGAACGCGCGCATTCGGAGTGAAGACCGGGATTTGTGGCGTTCTTGCACGTTGCGGAGGTGTGAAAACATGCTCGATTCTACCCGATCGGTTGAGCAATCGTATGTTGTGGGTCAGGAAAAACTCTCAGCGCAAAACTCAAGATTTAATAGTGGCAGGAGAAGGGAGGAAGGAGCACGAAAGGGTGCGCGTGGTGGGGTCAACGGGTTATGTGGTGTAGTAGCTAGGCGGTGTGTGTTAGTAGATGGTTCTTTGGTGCTAGTGCGTTGAGCCGAGAGAGTGTTCTGCGCAAGCGTATGCCAACGATCCGCTTCTACATCCCCCTAGCGAGCAAGTTGTGTGTTGATCGATCACGAATAATCCACGTCGTTGCCCTTCGATCGCTCCAGCCCTTTCACTTTCATCGTGTCCCACGTGCAACAGTCGTGCAAAGACCTTCCGGAGTCAGAATAAACACAAAAATTCTAACCAAGGTCGTCGTCGTCGCCGTAGTCATCTGAGATGAGGCATGTGAGATGTGATCTTTGCGGTTTGGGATGCTCACGAAATCGTCACGAATCTCACTAGATCGCAGTGTTTAACGCACACAACCGCTCGGTTCGCGTGAATATCGTCGGATTCCACCAACACACAAATCTCACGTTTTCACCAGAGGTTTGATCGTAAAGTTACTTTTTTTTCTAACCGTTTGCCTGCAAAACCAGTGCCCGTATTTTATCGTTATCGTTGCGGGTAGATACATGCACGAGTGATCCTTTTTCCTTTAAAAACACTCGCGAGAACGTATACCTGTGTTCGTTTTCATCAACCCGCGCTGGGCTACTTCCGGTCTTCCGGAAGCGGCATTAATGGCGACATCCTGTGATTCGCGATCGTTACAACAATTCACGAGAGTGCGAGTGAGTGTGAGGTGGACTCTCTTTTAGTTCTATCGGACCGACACCAACTACAATTAGTAGAAAATGGTGTTATAATGAGTTGAATTCATTTCATTTTAGTGTAGTGCGGTGATTAGATGTGAAGAAGCAGAATCGCGTGCCCGGCCCGCGATCACGGAACGCGTACCAACGCGTGCCAGCAGCCTGCTCCAAATGTGCTGGCCAATAGGAAATAGGCCAACTTATCTACATTTACCAATCCCATATGCCGCTTGTTCCACGTGACTAACCGGACAAAACAGTGCAGCAGCGTATAGAAATTGTACCGGCACCTCAATCACAGCCGGCCTACCTGTTATCTATATCGCCCGTTAACCTCGGGACCCTTATCTTCGCCCCTTCGGTACGGAACTGGTCCGGCGCTACAGTTGTTGCATTTTCGGAACTATTCCGTTCCGGCAATCGCAAAAACATAATCGCAGGTGGTGGAGCATCATCCTGCCGGCCATTCCCACGGGCTGCACCTTGCGTTCGCGCAGCGTGTGAGTAATGACGACCGAACGGCAGGCACAGCATCACCGTCACCACCATCACCACCCACATCTGTCCACGAGAGTATGTTTTGATGCATTATCGGTGTTGAATAATGTAAATCTCGTGGAAAATGGTAAGCTGAATAGTATTATGTTGGCATGTTTATCCGCTATCTGGTCTTTAAGCACTCGGGCCTGGATTGCCTCACTTCGACAGCCACGGTCTAGAAGAGGAGGGTGTCGTGGCATTCGGGTTCCGGTGTAATCACACGGTCGTCGGTCGTTACTTGTGCGTAGCGGTGCGGTGCGGAGGGTAGAGGGTAGATAAGAATCGTTCCAACGACCTAATCGCTACCCATGAATAATCGTATAATCTCAAGCGATTAGTATGTTCATTATTGGACACGACCAAATAAGAGCGGCAATTTGTAGCTTGAAATGGCTCAAGGGTTTCGCGTCAAGCAACGATTGGATTCATGTATTCGTTGCAAACCGTTTCTGTTGCTCGTGAAATAAATAACACGGGATCAACAACAGCAGCAATATAGCCGAGTTCGTAAAGAACTGTCACCAGTGAATTCCTTGGCTGTTTTTTTTTTTAATTTTCTTTCCCCCCATTAATGTATCTCTCGATTTCCCGTGGAATCTAGTATTTGTTTTATCTCCCCGATTCGTCCTACAGCATCCGGAGTCCTCTGCCACGCATACGATCACAAGAGTCGTTTTTCTCTTTTTCGCTTTCCATTTTTCGCCCCTCTCCTTCCTACCTACGATCGCAGGCGATCGGGTGGAAAGTTTTCAGGGGGGGTTGAGTTTTCAGCGGAGGATGCGCGGCTCCTCCACCCTCTGCTGTCTTCCACATCCGAACCCGTGAAACGCACATTGT
>NC_064874.1:31281902-31366902 GCF_943734745.1 Anopheles darlingi | reverse complement strand
AGTTTGAACAACACCAACATGCCGGCCACCAATCGCTGGAACTGCATCAGCCGCAGCAACAGCAACAGCAACAACAACAGCAACAGCAACAACAACAACAACAGCAACAACAACAGCAACAACAACAGCAGCAACAACAGCAGCAGCAACAACAGCAGCAGCAACAGATGCTCGACTATCACCCAACATCCGCCTGTCTCCCGGACGATACGTTGAGCCCCGCGGATTTGATCAACATTTCGCTTGGTGCCAGTGATATGAACATTTCGTTCGATTCGTTCGGCGACAATAGCGGTGGCCAGCTGCTGGGCTACGATGCCGTCAGTGACGATGGTCCGGATGGTGTGAGCTTTTGCGAATCTAGCTTTGCCCTACTTGCTACTCCGGGTAGTGGTAGTATCGGTGGTGGAGCCGGTGATATGGTTGGTGGCTTGGAGAAGCTCCACAGCCGCTTCTCATCCTCTTCGGATTCGTTGATCACACTGCACGATGCCGCTGGATGTGGTTTAGGGTTGACCGCTGACACGCCACCTGCTTCACTAGCACCACCGTCCACACCGGGTACAGTTGCACCAGCACTGCCGGCGGAGGTGGCAGATGCAGACAAGAAGTACGTGTGTGAGGTATGCCTGCGGAAGTACATGACCAAATCAAACCTCGATAAGCATGTACGCAAACATAATCTATTCCTGTGCGTGTTCTGCATGAAGCTGTTCCAGCAGGCGGACGAAATGAAGGATCACGAGTGTAGCGAACGGCGAACCAAGTCTGCCTATCTGCACTGTCCCAAGTGCCTGAAAGTGTTATCGAACTCGTGGTCTTTGCAACGTCATATGAAAATCCATAAAGACCTCACCCAGGATGGCGCTGGGGTAACACTCGATGAACTGGCGGTAGCCGTGGTCAAGGTTGAGAAAGATCTGCCAGCCTTTGAGGATCTATCCAGTGCAACGCCACCAAGCGAGGATCTCAAGCCAACGAGCGCCATCGTAGTTCCGTTCGAGAGAAACGTGATGCTGTCGATGGGGCACGAAATTAAGCAGGAAATGTTCGATACAGAAGTGAGTTTAATGGCAGACCAACGACAGCAGCAGCTTCCGGAACCGGTTGCTATCAAATCGGAACCAGCTGGCGGCAAAACAGGCTCATCGTCGTCACCTCCAACATCTCCTCAAACACCGGCAGTCGTCTCCGCTTTACCTAGTACGAGCTCTAGTGCGGCCGCAAACACGACCTCGAGTCAGGATATGCTCACCAACGTACAGGCACCGAATGGAAAGCAGCTCTACAAGTGTATCGTGTGCTCGAAGCTATTCAAAAACCCGAACGCACTCGAGAAACATCTGCGTAAGGTTCACACCGTGTACACCGTATCGAATGATCACAAATCCGAGAAGAAGGTGCTGAGCCAGATCAATCAAAAGAAAACGTCACCGATTAAACCGGCTATTGCTAAAGCACTGGCCACGAAGCTATCCCAGAAAAGCAAAAAACAAGAAGAGCTAAACGCTGCAGCGGCAGCAGCTGCAGCAGCAGCAGCAGCAGCGGCTGCCTCAGGTTCGGATTCAAAAAATACGCTGGATGGTACTGTCGCACTGGTTAATGCGAACAGTGTGGTGCAACCACCATTACCCGTACAAGAACATCACATACCGAGAGTAGCTTGCATGGAACCTGCTTCTTCACAAATCCCGTCCCGACAAAATGCGAAGAAAAAAGCGACATCAAATGGCGAAGGTGGCGAGAAGAGCAGCAATTCCGCTAACCTCTCAATCCCCGGAACCACCAATGGTAGGCAACATTCGATTGTTGGCGGTTGTAACCGGCAAGGCGGATCGAATACGAAGGAACCACATACGGCAGCTTCTTCATTGCCTGCAGCCACACCATCCGCCAAATCACACAGCATCATCATTATCTCGAACTTAGAACTGACGAACAACAACTTGATCGATACCAGCCAACTTTTTCACGGTGGAGCGGCCGGATCGGGTGGCGCTACTAGCAGCAATACTTTGGGGAACAAGATCGATTTGAAAGTATTAAATGCAACGGATAAATTGCCTAAATTGGTACCGATTTCGAACCATCATCACCATCAATCGACTATCGTTGGGATGGGCGGTACGACATTACAGTTGTCGGCGAGTGGAGGAGGAACGATAATGGTACCACCGCAAGCGACACCAGCATCCGCAGTTAACATAACTGATTCGAATGTCCAAAGTGGTATCGGTCAGCAGGTGGATAGTGTGTTCTCTTCGACCGGTACGACCGCCGGAGATGTCGATGCAGGTTGTGGGTTCTTGATAGAGGATATCTCTAACGCTGGAGGTAGTATGAGTTCGGCTTCCACGTTGCACGAATCGCAGCTAGGCACGTTGCCTTCTGCCAAGCAGACGCAGAGCAATGAGGGATTAAACGGAGAGGACGATCTATCGGTAAGTTTCTTGTATTCACATTCGACGTTTGCTAGGTTGAAATCACTAACCATTTGTTCAAGTATGATTTCACTAACGCTGCTAATGCCGTGTGTCGTGTACTGTGCCGTGGTTCTTGTACTGCGCTGTATCCTAATACCTGCTTGTTTAGGCCGAGAAGCCTAGCGATCACGCTAACTGCAAATTTTCATTTTATTTTTTTCGATTTACGCTGGTCGTTGGCCTTTCGGCAAACCTGAACATTAACCATCGCTGTGCCATTTTCAAATGCTCCAATCGAACGAATGGCCACACGTCTAGCCGACGGGAGATCATGATGAACTCGCTACCATAACCGTTGACCCCACGCAGCAAACATTTCCATGTGACGAATGCGATCGAGTATTTGCAAAGGTAACAAATAGTCCCCCTCTTTTGGCTCCCTTACTTTAGTTTATTGGTGTATTGTTTGTCATTTCATATTACATATTATTACGTTTGCCATTTTAATAGTATAACATTATTAATCCGCTGGAGCGTTTCTTCGTTTGTTGGTGACATGGGAGTTGTTAGTTCAGCATTGTTTTTCTAAATCAGTTTTATGTTTTTTCTACATCCTTTTATCCCTTTCCGGTTGCATTCCAGAACTATCAACTGAAGCGCCATATGGAAATCCACGACAGTGTGTACTACACTTGCCCATATTGTGATCGTGGCCCGCTGAAAGCAAAGGCGTCACTCCGTAAGCATCTCTACAACGTACATCCGGAACGTGCTCCACCAAAAGAGCAAATTAACAAGTTCATCTCAACGCTGGTTGTAACGGATGAGACCGTTTTGCGTGAGCTGGCGATAAAGAATGAGCAGAAAATTCGTAACAAGTGCGCCAAAGTGCAAGCCAAACAAGTGCAGCAACAACAGCAACAGCAACAGCAACAACGGCTACAACACAATGCTCAGAAACAAAGACAGCAGGAAACCCGACGAAACCTAGAAAGCACTAGCCATTCGTCTCCGATAACCCTTGTAGCTAACGGCACAGGAACATCCGGTGGCATGGTGTTGTATGAGAATGGGTTTCCAGGTTCGGTGTTGAGCGAAGAGGGTGATGATATGCTTTCCTTCAAAACCATATTTCCATCCGAAGGCAGCATCGGAGAGTCATCGATTGATCAAATGGATCACGGTTCGCTTGAGAACTGCGATCAAAGCAGTACGTGCAGCAGTAGTACCAATCATATTTCCCTGTCCGGAGCCAGCTCGATGGCAAGCCACGAGGAGGACAAAAAACGAAAATCCAGCCATAGTAATGAGCAACAGCGGTCGAACCGGTCGCAGCAACATCCGGTTGGTAGTGGTGGCAATGGACGAAACCACAGTCTTGCTGATGGTGGGCTTATGGTTGGTGAGGGGAAAAGGATGAAGATGATGAGCTGTCCGTCTCCGGTTGCTGGGCATCGATCAACGCACCTCGCCGGTACGAGTGGCGGCCCGATGAACGATGGTACTATTGCACCCAGAGAATCTGGCTTCGGTCGATGCAGTAATGGTGGCACAATTGTTGGTGGAGCAACAACCAACAGCGCACTGAATGGCACAGGCACAGGGCTTCGCTATTTACGTAAGAATCATTCGCAGTCTACTGGAGCATCATCGTTGGATGCTGTGAGCGCTGGAGGATCGGCATCTGGTTCGCTCGTCACCGTCCCGCATGGACACAATTCACAGCCTCAAGGTTCGCTAGTAGTGGATGGTGGCGGTGCACCTCAACTTAACCTCGACAGTCTGTTTGGCAACATTTCGATCGATAACTACGAATTTGATGATAACACAACGATCCAATCGTTCAGTTTAATCGAGGAAAAGTTTAAAACATCGTTCGACCAAATCCAAGAAAAATTGGATGCCGAGCTTCCGTTCGACGAGGAGCAAATCAAATGGCAGAACAATCTGATGGCAAACGATTCATCGAGCGAAATTGGTGACAAGATGCTGAACGGCGAAGAGAATATGATGCTTATCTAAGATTGGACTTAATACGATGTTGAAAGTGCAGGTTAGCAGGAGGTGAATCCATTTCTTTCAACAAACTCCTTTAACGCCGCCGAAGAATGAGCGCTAAATTGTCATACTTGGTGCTTGTTTTCTGCAGCAGAGATATTTCGCATAACCAATCCTTTGAATGGCCTATTCCTCTTATTAATATTTTGAACATCTACTTGATGGCCATTTTCTTTTTGAAGTTATAATGTTTAATCATAAGAGTTAGCTTATTTATTCCGATAACTATTTTGGTTTGTTCGTAAGCAGCACAGTTCTACTTTGCCCACAAGAAGTTTCTTAAGAGGTTAACTTGGCTATAATTTATATTTTGAATCTTAAACATCGCAATATATGTATATTATTTATGTATTTATTAAAAGCGTGTGAGGGTCTGGAATTCTCAATTTAATACCACTTGCCCAGCCCATCTAACCCATCATTGATATTTATTAGTGCATATTTATGTTAATTCAATTCAGTAGCACGTATCGATCCACTTACTTCTTCCTTCTTTTCTTAATTTATCGATTCGATTTAGATATATTTGCGTTTGTTTTCCGTTGTCTACCATATAGTCTAGTCCCCAAGCCAAACTCTTGGAAGAGTGAAGCGTTACTGTATGTGTCATTTAAACCAAGAAGAAAGCAAAGCGTTCTTAATATTAAGAAGTTGTACAATTTATCCAAACTATCCAATGTCGAACTCCCCACTGCTTAACCAAGCGAACTGATGAGTGAACGATAGGATCTTTTAGTCACATTTCGACCAAAGGCTAATAGAAACAGGAAGAGCCCAACATGGTGCACGCAACGTATGTGGTCTCGGTCTAGAGGAGGGGATGGAAATAATAGCTATTACTTAGCTCACTTAAATTTAATAAGGCTATGCGTTGTGGAAGATGAAGCTCTATCAAACTATCATGACTGAAAAAAACTTATATGAATAGAATGAACCACAGTGAGAGCATTCTTGGCAGAGTTTTTTGGACGGGCAGCGTCGCCATGCCGACACAAACGCTGGTGCAATCAACTTATACCTAATATTGTACATTAACCGGCGTTGCCATGGTTATCGTTTGTTTTTATACTTTATCGACACAAGCACATCTGAACTTCTCAACTACCACGTGCCATCTTGCTTCCCTATCATGATTCGCGTGCAGTAAGAGACCAAAGCAAAACTACATAAAAGAATGTGAAACAACGTTATGGTCAAACCCCGGTTGAATCTCAGATAGAAAATGATAAGCGAAGCTTTTATTATACACCAACTATGTCCACCACGTACAAGAGTGCGAAAGTCCGCCAGAGTGTCAAGTAACTTGAAACCAAAAATGGCTTGAGAAATCCATCGCGCTTTATATAATGATAGTCTTGTGAATTAAATAAACTGTAAAATACGTTCTTTTTCTTTGGAAATACTCTGCGTCGTTCATTGAGCTAAAACAATGCCTAATAATCCTTGTATTTATGTGCAACTTCATGAAACCCGAAAAAGTAACCGAAATAATTTACACCGTAATTCAAATATTACGCCACAATTTGCTTTTGACAGCTACACCACACACCTTTTGGATGCGCGTTCCGTGTGAGGGGGCCTTAAGCGGCTGCCGCTGTCAAAAACGAGTTTTTTCGACGATTTTCCGCAAAAACGAGGATTTTCCACAAAAAACGCAGGAAAAACGTAGGAAAATCTGGTTTGCGGATGTGAGGGAGGTTTCCCGGGATTGGTGTTGTTTTCGTTCCCGGCATAGGTTTGTTTCCGGCACGACAGTAAGGTATCGCGTCGGAAGGGAGAAGCTCGCCGACGGCCCCCTTTTTTTCCAGAGGCGGTGCAGAAACCGGAACACAAGATGGACTCGTTGGGCACGGAAATAGGCCAAAAGATGAGGGTATGTACGCTAGCCAGAGTATTGATTGAGCAGCATGGTTAATGTCGGTGTTATTCGCTTTCCCGCAGAGCGCCGTCAAGGCGAAGCTGATCGAACTCGGGACGGGCTCCGCCAGCGGCTATATCGACGACGAGTTGCCGGATTACGTGATGATCATGGTGGCAAATAAGCGCTCCCGCCAGCAGATGGTCGACGATTTGTCCCTCTTTCTAGGCGCCCAAACGGAAGTGTTCGTTAACTGGCTGCATCAGGTGCTGCAGAAGCTGCAGGAAGTGACGCTACCGGCGTCGGTAGCAGCCAAAACGATGAAGGACAGTTCGAAGAAGAAAAGTTCATCGGAAAAGCCGCGCAAGGATAAGAAAGGCAAACGAAGGGAAGCTAGCAGCGAACGAGCAGCGGCGTTGTCCGATGATGTCGGTGACAAAACACCTCCGCGGCCTAGTACCGCTACTGCACCTTTGGCGGGCGGCTCCATCACGGAGGTGTTTGCTAATCAGTACATCGAGAAAGCCAAAAAGACGCTGGAAGTCGATGCCAGTGCTGCGCCCCCGGTCAAGAAGGCCACTGTAACACCGGTTACATCGATCACGGACATTGCGACGGCTACCGTTCTTCAGAAGCACCAGAAAGAGCTAAAGGAGCTGGAAGAGATACAACAACGCATCAACGCGGCCAAACAACATTTGAAATCACTTGGAACGGAAATTCCCGACGATGATGATGCGGATTTCCTGCTTCTCAAAGCGAACGATGATGATTTACTGCCAGAGGGAACACGTTCCAAACCATCTTCCTCGTCTGCCACCGGTAACTCTTCCTCGGCAGCAACTCACAATCAAGCGACAACCAAGCAACGCCAGCGTATTACGATGGAAACCACGGAGCCACCATCAAAGGCTGCGACGACTAGCCGCAGTACGACACCGCCTCCTGCGCCAGCAACTGCGAAGCCACCGAGCACCGTATCCACCACTAGCCCCACGACGGCAACTAAACGTTCCGTACACGAGCGTTTGGGTGACAAGGGAAATGACGTGGCCACCGGAGCTCAGGAACCAGTCGGCAGTTCAGCGACAAAGAAGCAGGCGACGGAGTCCACAACGAACAGCGGACGTAGCCCGGCCAAAAATACCATCATTAGCTTATCGGCTCATCGTCGGGAGGAACGCGAGATCTACGTTCCCCTTTTTCGACGTAAAGAACCCCCCAGTTCCAGCGTGGAACCATCGAAGCCGCAAACGGCCCGTCCTAACTCGCACCCGGCCCGTCCCGATTCGCACTCGGCCCGAGGACGCAGTCGTGAGCGCACGGCTCGGGCAAAGACACCGCCAGCGCCGCCACCGGTGACCGTACCGTCGGTCGCTGCTCGTCGTTTAAGTCGTGAGCGACGTCTAGGACCGGCACCACCCCGTTCGATCGTTGATGTTCCTGGACGAGACCGCGACCGTGACCGTCGGCCATCGTCTCGCGATCGTCGGCCATCGTCCCGCGATCGTCGCTCGCGTAGTCCTGTGCGTGCTTCCGAACGAAGAGAACGTTCAAAAAACGGATGTGAACCCGCCCCGTCCACTGTACGCAGTCGGATCGGGTCGCGGGTTATTGTGCTTCCACCGAAGCCGGATTACAACGAGGACGTGGTTGAGGTGCCGGTTGCTAGCGTCATCAAGGTGCAGCCCCGGCCTACTATTCCGAAGGCGAAACAACCAAGCAAAAATTTGCTGCTAAAAGCGATGGCCGAAGCCCAGCGTTCGACGGTGGCGAATGTTCGCAAACGGATCGATAATACGGGCGCGATTGGTGGAGATATCGGCAAAGGCGGTACACCGTTTGCACCGCGAATAGTAGAAAACAAGCCGAAGCTGCTGATTGAGATACAGGGAGGTGCCAGTGGGCACTCGGAAGTGGAGGTAGAATACGAGGACGATGAACTAATGGAGGAGAACAGGAGAGGTGAACATGCGGAAGAGGAAGAATTGTTGCCGCGAAGGCGTCCGGTTTATCGCAATGCAGATCATGAGCCGCTCGGAGAAGATGAAGAAGAAGAGGTACACGAAGTGGACATTGCGAACCAGGTGCTGATGGAGGATTCTGACGGTGATGATGAGTTCAGACAAATGCTCGAGGGTGGTGATGCATGCGATGAGGCGGCCCCTGGACAGTCTTCGACCGATACAGGGCTTGAACCGATCGACGATGATGATGTCGATGATGTCAATAATGATGGTGATGGGACAAAGTTTGTCGTCACACTGGATGGCGCTTTCAAGGGGAAAGGCAGCGTAGAGGAACCAACAGACGACAGTGTGGTGACTGGCGCGGCTTCTCCAAGCCACACACCACCACCGCCGCCGGCCACGGTCCCTAGCCAAAGCACCAAAGCGAGGCTTTCTGTTAAAGAGCGGATTGGTTTGAGGCGTCAACCTTCGCAGCAGCAGCAGCAGCAGCCACCGCAACGTGGCCGACAGTCGCCAGCGAAGGATAACAAGGAGCTCGAGGAGACGCTCAAGAAGCGCAAGGAACGTTTCAGTGAAAAACTGGTAGTCCAACCTCCACCGTCCTCTGCACCTTCCCAAAAGCAATCCCCGCAAGTTCCTCCGGCGGGTGACGGTCTGATCCATCGTTCATCTTCTCCCCGTGGTCAGCGCCGTTCGCCGAAACCGAAAGTACCGCCAGCACCGGCATCCACTTCGCCGCGATCTTCAAATTCGGCACGCGATCGTACCCCTTCACTAAGCCCGGAACCACCGGAGCGTCGTGATCGTTACAACGACTACCAGCGTCGGCCAGCGCAATCGCGTCGTCGCAGCGCAGCATCACCTTCTCCGGAGCCAGTCCGTTCTTCGGTGCGACTTTCGCGATCATCGCGCACTACGGGTACGGGTGGTGGTGCCAGTAACAGTTCACCATCCCATCTCAACGAGCTACTGCTACAGCGCACCAAGGAACTGATGGACGAGAGTGTGTCCTCGTCACCGATCTACATGTCCAAGACAGATTACGACCGGATGGAACCGGCTTCGCGCAAACGGAAGCGTGTCTCCCCGATTCAGTTCGATCTGACGGACGAAGACGAGCGGCAGGAGAGTGACGATGACTATCGCGAGCGACGGTCCAGCCGTGGCCGTACGGACGAGCGACAGCAACAGCAGCAGCAGTCAGGGCGTGGTCGTAGCCGCCAGCGTGGTGAGAGCGAGGATCGAGACCGAGATCGAACGACCCGGGAATCGTCCTCGAGGCGCGATCACCGAGAGCGGGGAGATTCGCGTGGTCGTACGACATCGCCGGGGCGGAAAATTAAGAAACTGGAATCTAGTCGTAAATTTGATGATATTCCTCCATGTAAGTCCCTCTACATGCGCACCCTGTTGGTGGTCAGGCTAATAACGATCGACTCCTCCCCTTTCTTCGATTGCAGTGCTGAGTGCCGTGTCGGTGTCCGGGGGATTAGATGGTAAGACTGGCAAAGGTGGTAGTAACGTTGGCAACGGAGCTAAGGAACGTTGCAAGTACTTCCCAAGCTGTCGCCAGGGTGATGCATGCGAATTTCTACATCCGAGCACCCCATGCAAGGCCTTTCCGGGTTGCAAGTTCGGCGACAAGTGCCTGTATCTGCATCCCATGTGCAAGTACGACCAAACCTGCCATCGGCTCGATTGTAACTTTATGCACTCGAAGGGTTCGAACGCCTCCGGAGTATCGGCACCACCGTTAGGTAAGCATCAGGTAACCATCCTTGTGACCGATTGATTTTGATTGATTTCATTCTTCTCGTTTGATTATGCCACAGCATCGTCGGTGGTTCCGGTGCAGAACTACAAAACGATCAGCGCGAAACCATTGCCACCGTTGTGCAAGTACTATCCACATTGCAGCAACACCCAGTGTCCGTTCTATCACCCGAAGATGTGCCGCTTCGGTCGGCATTGCGTCAACAAGGTCGAGTGTAATTTCTACCATTACGATCTGCCACCGCAGGAGTTGCACGAGTCCTCGTCCAAGGATAAATTCCGATGGATTTCGCCCTTTTCCGCCTAAATCCAGAGGTTGACCGGTAACGGCGGATTCGTTGGTGGCCACTTATGGCCACTCGATTATTGTGTCTCTTAGGGTTAAGTGTTTGCGTGTTTACTCATTTTCAACACGACGATAGCCACAAACTATCGCCAAAGGTGGCGATAGTCCGTTCCGGGTCCTGGTCCCGGTCCCCGGATCCACTATTTATTCATTTTATCTATCTCTGTGCAGCTCTGGCACAGCGCGTGGAGGTTCAAGTGGCCCGCTTAGCTTGCATACGCTAGCGATTAGTTTACACAGTTTTACGTTATGACGCAGAATATCCCATTCGAAGCTATTGGAAGAAGCTGAAAGTGCTCCATCGAAGCATCGAACCCGATCGCTGCGGTTTGTTGTGGTTTTTGAAGTGCTTCCACAAATCCATTCTGTCGCATTGGGGAATGTTCCGTAATTAGGAATGCAATAGTACAAGTTGGGTCCTTCTAGTAATTAGTCGTCGGACGGTAGTCTAGCAGCACCTATGTATGTATGAATAGGTTAAAACGATAAACGCATTCGCAACTCATTAACTCACTCCGTCGTTAATTTCTGTTTTGTGTATGGTTCTATTAAATGTCTCTTTATGTCCTCCTTAAGATCCCCAAGCCCCCCACTCTCATGAACTTTCCCAGATGTTAGCGACGTTATCTAGCACGGTTTGCTGGTCAGACACCTTGTGCACCATAAAGTAACCCTGTACCTGAGCCGGACTAACGTTTCGTCCATCGGCGGCCACCTTTTCGGCAAACAGCCGGGCATTCGCTTCAGCATCCGTACCACTGTAGAACCGGCGGAACATTTGCTCCAACTGATGGCGTGAACAGTGTCCTACGTACTCCTTCACATCGACACGGCCCGGTCGGATGAGGGCCGGATCGAGCCGCTCGAGGTAGTTGGTGGTCATGAAGACGATGCGTGCCTCGGTTGATGCAACGCCATCGAGACAGTTCAGCAAACCACTGAACGTGACCCGATTCAATCCCTCGAAGGCGGCCTTCTGTTGAAGCGTATCCTGGCGCGAAACGAACGCTGCATCGATGTCCTCTAGCAGAATGATCGATTGCTGCGGAGCGACGTTCATCAGATGGTTTAACCGATCGTCCGTTAGGCCACGTTCCGAGAGGTTCAGCAGGCAGATACCGAACTCGATCTCTCCGGCGAGTGCCGTAATGAAGCTGGACTTGCCGCAGCCCGGTGGTCCGTGCAGAAGGTAACCGCGTCGATAAGGGATTCCTCGGTCGGCGTACCAGCCCGGATTCTGGATGAACTCACGGCAATCGCGCAAGATGCGCTCGGAAACACCATCATCCAGCACGACCGAGCGCAGTGGCCGTCGTTTCCGTGGATGACCGAAGGGACGCCACTCGGAGCCCATGGCCGTATACATGATGGTTTTGCCTTCGGTGTTTTTAAGCGCTAGCTGGCGCGCTTCTTCCAGGATGCGAAAATATAGTTGCTTATCGCGTCCGAATGCAGTCAACTGAACCGTTTCCCACGGTACACCCATATGCAGATCCAGCGTGTGCTGTTCCCGGGCACGATCCACCTTGATCCAGGTGCCACCGTACCGCATTATGTGCGTTCCGACTGAGGGTATGAAGTCGTAGCGTGTCTTTACGTGGCCCGTATCGCGTTGCTCGAAGGACGTCTCCACGCTCAGATGCTGTGTTTGCCGGGCGCCCTTCTGGGTGATCCACTGTAGTAGCCACTGGTACGATTTGTCCCGGCACGGCACCTCGAGCGTGATCATGTAGTGGCGCCGGAACAGGATCATCGCACCCTGAACGCCTTTACGTAACATCGCGGCCCCGGCCCCCACGCCGAACAGGCCAAAACCGGCCCCGAAGTACGGGTTCTCCGATAGTGCCCCGATGTAGTCGGACAGCGTCATGGTTTTCACGTACCCTGCACGTTAAAGAACCTAACGAAACTCTTTAAATCCACCGGAAATCCATCCTTTTCTGTGTTCACACGTTTTAACCCCGAGCGTTTACTTCTTTTTCTTCTTCCTTCGTTGAGGACAACCGGAGCAAAACAAAACGCCAGTTAATTGAATTTTGGACAAAATCTCTCGCCCGTTGTGCTCGGACAACGGGCGGATCGGAGGTAAAAACCGGAATTCTAAAAATAAAATAATTTTACATTTTATTAATTTATTATATTTTTATATTTTTCCTTGAAGGCTGCCCCTTTGAAAAGTATTTTCTGTAATTTTTACATCAATCGAGGCAAAAATGGCAAAGCTACTGATTTTCAAAAATCGCCCTACATGGCGCGGAGCATGAGCCCCAAGCCTCTGGACCCTATATGGTCTCAAAGGACTTTCAGGAATGTCTAGCCTCAAGGACTGCTCGCAAACCATCGGTACAAAATCATTTGAAGCAGGTGAAAGTTAAGGCAGAGCTAGCAAATGGAGTAGGTGCAAGCGTGGTTGCGCCACAAACCCATTCTGGTAGTACCAAAAATGGTGCTCCCTGTTCTCGATAACGCCGCCTCCCAATTCCTTTTCCTTTAAAAACTACTGAAGTATCATGTTATGAAGCAACTTGTTGGTTTGAGTTAGTAATTTTTGATGCATGCTGCTCCTTACATCTCTATCAGAGCCTTCGATCTTGCGATAAGGATGACGAAGACGATGGGCATCAAATTATTTTGCCTTTAATTTAAGCAACCAATGTTTAATCGTTGTCTATCGTCTCATAAAAAACACGCCAATCTCTCTTTAAATTGTCTCTTAAACTTATTTTTTCAATGGCTCATGGTGTTCCTTTTTTTTGTGAATGATTTCTTATGTTCTCTCTAGGGCAGTATGCCACAACAGCATACACGATTTTAATATATAACACCTTGAAAACTCTTAAAAGATTTTACAATCAAATGGATATTTATTTGCCAACTGATTCGAATAATTTTGAGAGCACAATGCACTTTTGCATGCTTCTGTTGAAAATTGTTCCCCAAAAAGGCGTCTAGCTTCCTGTTCGTCGTGATCGATCGTTATCCTCGTCGTGTGTGATGCTGAATTTTGAAAACTGATTAACAATGAGACACCCCCGAGCGCGCCAAGAACCGTTACCGCATCACGCATTAATCCCTGCAACATGACGAAGGTTTTTCCGCTTTTCAAGGACGCTACCAGCTCCACGACGACGGTTAGCTAGCGCTTTGGAGATGCTTCGAGCCGGATGTAGGGTTTACGAGAAAAATATTTGCAAATCCCCGCACCTGCCATTCTCTCGGTCTCGACTCGTTGGCGAAGGGTGAATCAAACCACCAACACACATGGAACGCCCCTCGAGAAGATGAAGGCGATAGATTGTATGTGGATGTTTTTCTTTCGATGATAGGGAAGTCGCGTCGACGATTAAAAATGTTCCGACGACGGTGCTGAAAGTTCGCATCCCTCACACGAGCATCCGGAGCGCGTGAGTTGGCACCATCGTGTGGTAGGTTGGTGATGCTGATGGTGCTGTTGGCCGGGGAGCTGCCTGATCTAAGGGCGAACCCATCATTGTCTTCTTTGAGGGAGTGAAGTCTTCATAAGAACGTAGTTTACTCTTCCACTCTTTTTTTTTCTCTATCTCTCTCATGTCTCTCTCCTCGTTTCAAGACGTCAGCCAGGTATGCGATGCTCGTTTACCAACAAGGACGAAAAACAACGAATGGCCCTATCGGGCGACCCCGGGCGCTAATTCAGTTGACACGCACCACAGCGGAGCGTTCGCCAGATTCATTCTTTTGCCTTTTTCCTGTTCTTCCATTCCACCACAGCCCCCCCCAGGATCCCATCCACAAAACTTTCTGGAGCCTACTTCTTCTTCTTCGGCACCAACAGCAGCAGCATTGGAGGACGATAAATTCGGTTTTTGTTCCCAGTTCCTTGTTCCGTTGGCTTGTTTCTGTTTTTTTTGCTGGCCAGCTCGCGCCCTTGTCCTTTAGCGATTACAGCGAGACCAGCGAGGCCATAAGAAAGATGCTCCACCTCTCCTGTCCACACCACCCCTCCTTTCCGGTAGGCTTAGCACCCAGCCGCCCTGTCCGGACAGAGCCGCTTTGTTCGATCCGTCAACGCGTGCGGGCGGTAGTATACCGTTGATGACGGTACGGCCGGGGAGCGAAAAAACAATTTATCAAAACCCAAAATCTCCACGGATCACGAAATTACGATATTAATTTCTTTCACTCTCGGCGCGACCCTTCTCCGGACTCACCGGACTCACCGGACTTGGTGCCACCTGCAACCACTCCCCCAAACCTACCGGTCCTGTTTCCGGTCCCAAGGTCGGTGCGTACATCCTTTCACTCACCAAGGATGCGTACGCTGTCCTGAAGGCGTCTTAGGCAGTGGTTTTTGGAACGATTTTTTTTGGAGCAAAATCCTTGTGGTCAAGAAACACACGACCACACCCTTGCAAAACGATGAATCTTTCGCCCAGGGGTTTTTTTTTTCAAACGAACATACAGCACGAAATTAGTGTTTCGAGATTAGTTCTTGAAAGTCGTCCTCACTTTTGCGATCGCACTTTCGGTCTTTTATGCTCATTTGGGGTTATTTCTTCTATTTTTTCTTCTTCGTTTAATCAACGGCAGAACCTCAAGTGGACACGATCCGAGGTCCGCAACCACCATTAACTAAACCGGGTGGAATAATGAGAGGTCAACCAACGTCAAGGAGGGACTTAACCGCAGCTTTGGTTGAGTTGAGCCCTCCAAAGTCGATGATGCGGTCGTGTGAGCGATGTTCGGAAGCTCGACGAAGCCGCCAAATTAGTGGCCGCATCTTAATCGCAACATAAAACACCGATTATTCCGGCCAATCGACTGCTCGCCCAAAAGGTGGAATAGACTGAATGGAGCGAATGGCGCTGAGCTCACGCCGCGCGAATCAATCGTTGCCGATCGATCCGGGACGGGGTTTTCGCCACGCGACTCACTCCCAACAACATTCCTCAGTTCCAGCTCTAGTCGACGGTTCGACACCTCAAGTGGTCTGACGACTGATAAGGACAGCCGAAGCATGCTCATTACACGCGATACGCGAAGCACCCAAAAACCCTCCAAACAGCTAGTTACAGTGGGGATTGCGTCGTCGTCGTCGTCGTCTTCTCATTTGTGAATCTTTTTCGCTCTCTCCTTGTCTCTTCCTCCCTCCCTCTCGATGGTCAGAACAGAAATCCAGCGAATCTCGATAGAGGCCTCGGCCACTGTACGCCGTAGTCGCCGTAGACGCCGTATAGTTCCGCTGAGTAATTGGATTAACTTGTTTACGAGCGATTCTTATCGGGCGGAAAACTTGGTTGCCTCCCCATCCCCAACTCTCCTCGCAACCCCTTTATTGTTGTCGTCGACAACATATTGTAGTTGCGAAAGGTAGTAGTGAAGTCTACTGGAAGGGAACTTCCTTTCGAACTAGCTCGTACCCAGACATAGGCCATATGACAGTTAAGGCCTTTTTGGGGTCGATGGGTGCGACAGAGTTATCACTCGAGAGAGATAGAGGGAGAGAGAAAAAAAAAGTTGTTGATCTAAGAAACGACTTCACTACATTGTTGCTGCGATAGTCCGATATTGCGTTCCTCGGTTCCTCGAATACCACGATGCCAACGAGATCAAGGGCAGCAGATAGACGGGATGGGGCGAAAGCCCAGCCCCTCCCCATTCGTTGGTTGGTACGTCATTTATTAGCGATCAAATTGTGCCTGAAGACTGCGGGAATGTTCGAATGTTGTCAACGGTCAACGCTAGGGCTTATCAACCATCAGCTGAATGTCCAACCCCGGAACACACACACACACACACACACCACTCCAGCAAACCTGAAAGATGTGAGGTAATAGAAATGAAAGATCGGAAGTCATCAGACAGGGGGAAGGGGGTGGTCGCTTCAATGTTAAACGAACCTTCTTTCTGCGGAACTATAGTGAGCGACAAATGATACGACGGGGGATGCGATAACCTCCCCCCTTCCCCCTCCCCAGAGACTGGCAACTCGAGTGGACGAACGAGCGATGAAAAATGTTCCAATATGTGTGTAACCATGTGTGTGTGTGCCCGGTTGGCAAGCTGTGACCACCGGGCGGCCATGCCGTTACATGCCGTTTCCGAGCAGAAGTTGGAGTTAATATGATACCACTCAGCTCTCCCATACGTCGTGATAGCTCCCCTGGGAACATGCTGGCATGTACGGGAAGAAGAAGTGTACGATATGGTGCGGTGCAACGGACACGAGCATGGTCATGTTTCCGGACACTCGTTGTAAGCCCTCCCCGGGACCGTATGGTTACATGGGAGCTGATGGTACGCTCCTCTTCGACGCTTGGCTTGGAGACAGAAGAAGAAGAAATGAATATTGGCAGCCGGATCTCGGCATAAAGTGGCGGGGCATGTTCCCAGCATCTACTTTCTCATTTCAATCGGTTATAACCGATAGCTGCTGCTGCTGCTGCTGCTGCTGCTGCTAGTGCAGATTATAAAGTGCTGCTGTGGCCCCAAATCTCAATTCAGGACCCCTGCAACGCGAAAGAACTTGGTGAGTACAACCACTGGAAGCATGCGGAACGGTGCCATGGTATGTTAAGATATGACCCCATTTCTTCTGCACACCAAGTGCCAAGGTGTTTCTTGTCTTGTTTTGTTTTGTTTTGCCGGAAGTTTCCGGAACACTTCCGTTGGGAGTTCATCGCAGTTTAATCTTTGCAAAGAACTTAAACTTTGCCCACGACCGTGTGCACCTCGGGGGGTTCATCTACGGTATGATCGCGTGATTTTCAATCTCTCGGCACCTCTACCTGGGGACCGATTGACCGGCTTTTGGCCCCGTGACGCTGACAGCCGGGAACGGAGCAACATTAAAACCGTTGAGTTGTTTTGGATTGTTTTCTTTCACAAAATCATCAGCCATTATGTTCCCATACCTTCGATATCATTGATCAGATGCCTCACTGAACTTAGTATGTCACACTTTCCAATAACATATGACGTTGAGTTGAAGGATTGCATGAATTTAAGAGCGGGTGTGTATTTTTTTTTGGTCTGATTTCAGAACAACGTCCCTGCTGTTTTCCATCCTCCAAGGGTGGTCTCTGTCATTTACTCATCTCCATTTCCAGTGACATGTGACAGCAACAGCATCGGCATGTGCAGGAACAAACGCGACCGCCATTGCAGCAACGGTCACTTCGACAGGTTTCTATTTGATTCAACGAATTGCATGTCGAATGCATACACTTATACTCGACTATTTCCATTAAAAAAAAAAATACAGACACGCGGGCGCGCGCACGAACACTCAGTCAATGGGTTGATGAATAGAATATGGCATTTGCGTGAAGTCGGGCGTGCTTGATCGAAAGCATTCACCAGCATTCCAACAAATGGGTCTGGAATTCGCTGGTTCGCTGATAACCATGGCCAGCTTTTAAGCCAGGGACATTTTTAAGCGGCACTTTCGGCCACAGCCCCTGGAACACAGACGCCGAAAGTGGTCCCAAAATAGAAGGGCGGCATAAACTTTCTACCGCCTAATCCATTTTAGCAACGTTATGCTGTATGAGAGAGAAGCTTTAACTTCAACGCTTGACAGACACAAAGAGAGACGGAGAAAGAGCGCATCAGAGACTACCAGAGGCTCGTGGATTAACCCAACCGAATCACATACCAGCCGGGCGAGGAAAACAATTTCCACAAAGTTACAAACACCCAGCGGGGAAGGTGCTGCAGTAGATGTTATGCTGCAGTACCAGCACCAACGGGGTCTGACACCGTTCCGTGTGCAACTCGCATGACAGGGCTGGCCTTCTATTAATCTTGAAGTGGGGCGGAAAGATTTCTTTTAAATCTTTCACATTCTACACTTCACACCTCATGTCCCCTTTTCTCACTCACCCCTCAGCATGTTTGTCACTTAGAACCTAGCCTTCATGATCCCGGGTATAGCAAGCAGCGAGCAGGATTGATATGTAGGTATGCGCCCAAGAACCTTCCAAGAACAGCGAGGCCAAATCATACACCGGCGGCTGTCATGTGAAAGCTACCTGTTGGCAAAACTTGTACTAACCCGTTTAGAGATGGCCGACGACGACGACGACGAAGACGACGACGACGGCGTCGTCGCAGAAACTCGGTGCAATCCGATCCGATCCGATGTCATCGTCATGGAGGGTCGCGGCTGCCGGGCTTTGGTTGAATATTCTTCATCCACCGTCTGCCATCACACGCCCTTGCCCTTCCCTGTTCTGTCCTGCCCTTGCCCGGTGGGCCTGAGGATACTTCCATTACCGCTTGTCAGCTTGTCACGAAGCTAACTTTCTGCAACTTTCCATGGGGCGTTTCGGAGTGGAGGGGGAGTAAAGGGGGGGGGGGGAGCGTTTGGATGGATGGAACAATTTATTTATAAACTTTCCCCCCCGAACGAACGGAGCAAAACCCGGGCTCCTCCGGCGATGGCACCCTCAGGGTTGGGAAAAATGTATGAGAGCTCGCCCGGTGAAAAGAAAGTTTGCATCATCTTGGCGTTGGTGCTGCTCGACTCCTGAGATGCGCCCGAGGCCGAGAAGTCTGTTTCAGTGCGCACGAATGAAACGCCGGAATCAGAATTTCATTACACACACACATACGCACGGGTCACGGGCACCAGAAGCACATTTGGTGCCAAAGTCAATGCCGGTACAGTTCGAAGAAGAAGGAGGTGGTGGAGGAGGTTTTATAGGATTTATTCGATTTAGTGCACTGTTCAGCGTACGAGAATTCAGTTATACTGGATACGGTTTCCACCCGCAGGACAGGCTAGGACAGAACAGGATGATCCGGAAAGCTAAAATGGCAGCTGCCGTGCACGGTGACATGGGCGTTAGTTTATTTCTTTCGTTTTTTTTTGTTGAGGGATTTTTGAATATATTGAATTTTCTTCACATTTCCCTGTTTTTGGGGTGTCAGTGAAGCGATATCGAAGCCAGTGTTACTGTTAACCGCGTGGTGTGCATCAGGTTAGATCCAACGATGCAAGGATTCGACCTGGATGAGAAGGAATATCTAGAGCAGCAGTGCATTGATCGTTCCTAAAGAAAAAAATCACACTTTCGGACTTCAATTTACTTGATTAACCACGATGTTGTATGCGAGCTTGAGTAGATTCAAAGGTTTTTGTTTAGGAGTAACAGCTGCATCAAAACAACTGTACTAAGCCGAGTATCTCCTCGCCGACACTAATCGTGGCATCAGATCAGGGATTACCTGTTAAGTAAACATCTCTCTTGGAACAATAGCGCTCGTGGCGATATCCCAGACCAGAGAACAAGCTTAAAATAGCAACTAGAGAAATAGAACGAGCTCAGCTCGCTTTTGCACTTCCAGGAATTATTTTTCACTTTCCATCACCGGTTTCCATACTGACCGACATTGTCCGAACGTTTCTCTCATTTTCTGTTCGAAGTTCTTAGATCCTTGTCACAGCTTTCAGTTTGGCGAGAATTTTCAAACCTTATAGGACAATTCAAGGCACAGCCTAGAACATAAAATGTTCAATTTTTATATTAATTTTTATAAAACAAAGTTTTCTCAAACATATCTGGGATGATCGCAGCAACAATTGAAAACAAGTTCAGTAAACATTGTATCATCGCACATCAAACGACAAGACTTTGTATACACCACATTGTATTAAATATTCTATAGCGAAGAGATGATTCCCGTTATGCTTACCTGGTATGTTACATTGTATGCTCCGGGGTATCATTAAGGATAATTGAAAGGAATAAGCAGCTTCCTCGGATTCATGGCAGGCCAAAGCCATCCTCCGTGAATGTTTAATCGTTCGCTTGGCCGCTGCTCAGCTCCGGCTACGAATGAAGACTAAAGCCAAGGGATTTCCTTCCCAATGTGACGTCTAATGTTAGCGTGTGTGTGTGTATGTGTTTGAAGTTTAAAGGTGGCTCTCTACAATGTCGTGAGAAACGACATTCTGACTGACGAAACCGTAGACGTGCTACGAGAAATGTAGATGCAGGTGTATGGCATCATCAAATTAAATACGCCCCACAATACTACAGGAGATGCAGTTGTCCATCTTCCGTTGGTGGTGCAAGACACGATTCCTACCGTAGTGTTCAGTCCCTTTTTTTTAACGATTCTACGATGACCACAGATGACCTAACCTTGACTGAACCAGCGAACCGTAAGTAAAGTGATCTTCACCGAAGCCAACGAGCTGCACTAGACCGTTACGAATGTACTCGCTTCACGGCGTTCGCACCCCACGGTGGCGCCAACAATGCGGACAAATTAACATTATTGACTAGAAATAGAACTCCACGACGTACAGAGACAAAGTGAGATGCAAAACAAAAAAAAAAGGACGGCTCGAACCGCATGCTCTACCACGTAAGAAGTAAGACCGCTTCGCTGCTGAGCGCTGGTCAACGTCATCGACAGTCCGCTGGGAGTACGGGGCCGGGTCAGAGCCGCGCCGCCTCCGGTTTGGCGCACCATTTTTCATTCCATTTAACATTGTGCAATTGAACCTTCCGGGTATAATTGTACCCTTGGCGAAGGGGAAAATAAATGCGACGAGAGCGTACATCGTATTGTGTTGGGAATCGCGCGCGAAATAGGATTGGCGGGCAAAACGAAAAAAGAAGGGCAGGGTGGAAAAAGAAGGAAGGGAAAAGGCGAAGAAAATGGAAAAGGAGAAGCTTTTTTTTTCTTTCGCCTTTGCGCTGCCTCGAGCCCAAGACCGAACGAATTAATAGAGAAACCACTATTGCTAACGCGATGGAGACGCATGGTGATGGAGGCGCCTGGTAAGCGGTAAAATGTTCTATTTCATTCCAGCAATTTTACAGCAAGATTACCAGCAATCACGTTTTACGGAAGGTTTATGCAAAAAACGGGGGTTGTTATTGTAATATTGAGTCTTGGAAAGGCGAACAGAGTTGCAAGTAAAGTTTTCATTCCCGATTCAGATCTCCGAGGCCTTCGTGACGCTTATTGGGTTCGATCCAGCCTAAAACCTCGCGCCATTTCAATCCTTTCGGCTATTTTGTTTCCAGTATTTTGTTGTTGCTTTTGGATTTATTTTAACACAATAAACTAAAATAAACTAATTTAAACATCTCTCTTGCTAATCTTGCAGTTCGTCACAAGAACTGATTGCAGTGGCGGACTGAACTGAACTAGCACAATCGCGTTTAGCACATTGGCTTTCTAAACCTAATCTAAATCGTTAATTTGACGCGTCCGAATTTCCTTGTTCAATAATTCATTTTACTACTACGCTCTTGTCCGGCTCGTGCGTCCGTTCAGATTGATTGAACTGTCACTCAACTACAGTGCTCGACGATGATGTAGAACTCTTCAACCACCATTTCTGATGATGCACTTTGCAGAAAACGATGGAGGATCATAATTACTCATCTTTCAAACAATAAGACAAATTCAATAAGCTGATGATACGATTCAATTGAACCGATTCTATTTCACGTGAATATTGGAACACACACGATACAATTAACTCATGAACATACCGACTGAGATCCGGTACCGCCAGGAAGCCATCTCCATCAAAGTCCTCTCCGTACAGTTAGATTAAGATCATTATCGATGCTTCGAGTCAGACTTCGCGAACACTACGCTTACTACAACGGCTTCTCCGATCGTTTGCTCTCAATTCCCATTCGTCTTAAATCAAACATCATCCAGCAAATACGCGTGTCTCCGTGTGTTTGTGTGACCTCTGGTGACCTGTTGTCCTTCCTCGTCGCTTTCTCGTAGACTGAGGGGACCTCGAATCATGCGGAATGCCCCAGCGCCCCGGAACGATAACTGTCTCCGTACAACAAGAACGTCATAATTAACGTCATGTTTGCACATAAATTAGAACTACTACTACTACTACTACTAGCACCACCACCGAGTGTCGTGTCGTGCGCCGTAACTCCTTCCTAAACAGTGTGTGTGTGATTGTAAATACACTCGCACCTGAGCTACCCGGACCTCTACAGTTGTTCGCAATCGCAATGCTGGAAGCGGAAAGCGCAAGGGGAACAGTCCCAGGGATTGGAAGGATCAAAATAAATTAGCATCCCGATCGATGCTGCCAATAAATCTACCCGCAACTAAGTGTGTGCGAACATCGTCCACCCCGCGCACACACACACACACACACACACACACCACCGTGCCTTCCCTCGTCCACAAATTGGCATGAAAGTGGATCCGGGGTCGGCCCCAAAAGATTCCCTTTCGGAGATATCGCACAATTAGCAATTATGCAGTCAATCCCGGGGACCTTACCGAGGAGTCGAGCGGATCTTGTTCTCTGTTCGGTGGCCCACTGGGATGTTGAGGCTCGTCCTGGTGGCTCTATCCATACTCTATCCCTTTGTTAGGTTCCCCCTTCATCCCCGTGTATGTGTATGTTCCAGGGTGGTAAATGGTGCTGCTTTCTCAGCTCAGCTCGCCGGAAAGCTGTTAAGCCAGTGTGCTCGCTTGTGTGTGTGTGGCGTGGTCTTGTACGTTGTACCGCATTCAGATGGGGTTGGTCTGGGTCTGGAGGCTGGGAATGTCAAAAATTATCGCCCCTGTCAGATGGTGAAATACTATCGTTTACTAGCCAATTGTGGCCGACTGACCAAAGTTGGAGAGCAAAAGCCATACCACCGTTGTTGTAGCATTTGCGGACGACGGAGAAGACATGTTGCGCAATGATGATGATTGCGAGTGCCGTTATCCGGCGTTTCCAGCAAGTGGCAAGCCATCAAAAGGGAATATTGGAGTGTCGCTAGTGACACTCTCTAGTCTCGCAACTTCGCTATAATATGAACGATTACGATAGTTTCGCATTGGAATCGTTTTTGACGTAGTAGGCTGTGTGAGCGTGTACCTGTCTCTGTCCCCGCCAATGGCCATCTGCTTCGCTGCAGCAGTTGCCAAGGTAATTTTCCCAATAACCACATAACTCACGTTGAGGCACGCCGTGCACCGTCGTGTACGGAGAAGGATTTTGTCTGACACCTGGTGCCCGGTTTGCCCCAAAGGTGCCGGGGCTCTGTCGTGTAATGTAACAAGTTATCGCACGAAGCGAACGGACTCCAGATGGTATCATGCACCAGCAACAGCAGCAGTAGCAAGTATCAACTTCATTTCGCTCCCGAGCCTCCCGAGACGAGAAGGAAACAAGAAAAATTACATCGAAAGCACCGGACCGGTGACGGTGGGAAAACGAGTTACGGTGGCCGATGCACCGCACCGTTCGCCATGACAGTAGCGGCTTCCTCGTGACCGAACGCGTGCAGCGTGACGGTGGTAGGCGACCAGTGGCAGTCACTGGAATCCGTTGTTTCAGAGCCCGTGGCCCCAGTCGCTCTCGCTAAAGGTCTACGGTTACGGGACCTACCGAGACCCGTGTTTTATTACATCGTCTCCGCTCGCCTTTCGGAAAAGCGGAAGCATCACACGCTGCCAGCAACGCGTGGCATGCTGCGATCACTGTTCCTCACCGGAACACTTGCACTGCAGTGTCCGTGCTTTGGGTCTAGCCGGGAAGCCGGGAAGGCCTTGGGCCGGGCGTTTGCCAGCCAGATGATGATGCTGATGATCTGCCCGGGCCCGAGCACCATCTGCACCCCCTACTTCCACTACCACTGGCCTATGGAGCTTGATAATAGTGCTGAATATATCAATTTTGTTGCTCTGCCACCGGTGGTGGGGTTCTGGCTTTAAAGCCACGTCGGTGCGACGCCTTCACGGCCTGTGATGCCAGGGCAGAAGATGGAGATGGCCCCTGGGGTAATGATCCGCACATAACCTGGTTCAGCGTGTGTAAGATTGGACATTCTACACACATGCAAAACTGATGATGATGCATAAGAAATCATAATGTAACAGCTTTAGCTACCTCCCTCTGGGGCTGCTACTGCTGCTGCTGCTGCTGCTGCTGCTCGATTGTGGAACAGTGGAAAAGGGGCGGACCTCTTTGTTCCTGTTACTGGGGCTATTTCCTTACCGCTGTTGCAGATTGAAATACGATGCAAAATATGTAAATTGTTTCGTTTTTGTTTCGTGTTCGTGCGGAAACGCAACGTAGCTTTACTTTCAGCATTCAGCAGGAAGCCAATTGCTGCTAACTAGCTCAGGCTCAGTACGGGTCGTTAGGGGTGGGAACAGAGCTTCAATTAAACCTTCCAGAGCTGTACTTACGTGAATGCTCCTGGAGGATGCGATCCTACCGTTCGTACGTTGGTGGGACACTTTTGCTGACGATTTTCCTACTGTCATTAATTAAAATTCCTTTCCAGTCGAAGGAGCTTTCGAGCTTTTGTTCATGCCGAAGCCATTTGGGTGCACAATCCTGGTGGTTCCGATTGCTACCCAATCCGAGAAATGAGACACAAGAAGCTAGGTTCGTCGTAGAGGTAAAGCTTATTGGAGATACGTTGGGGGCACACACACACACACACACACACACACTGGATGCTTTGTCTTAACATATCCTACTCAATTCGTACCGATTGTCACAGGATATCGCTTGATTTAGTTCCATTTATTCGGAACTCTGTTTGGAACACTTCGGTGAACGATTGGATGCCGTTCAGTTGGAGCGTGAAGTAGAGCTTTTAATTTTCCGATTATCGTAACAATTGACTTTGTTGGCTAAGTCGTACTTAGTGTCATACATATCATTAAGATCAGATCTAGGGACTTGAAATCAAATGAAGTGACATGATTTAAAAGCAGTATGTACAATGCATTGAATAAACTATAATTGCTTTCAAGTAATGCTGATTGAATTGAAGTCTCTAATCAAATGCTGCAAAAACATGAAACTGTATAAAAGCATGTGGGGTATTGATACGTATTTTATGCATTTAAGCTAATTTTCAATAAATTTTGTTGTTTTGTCATAAACAAACATTTTCGACAGATATGAAAACTTTCGACAGTTAGTGTTGATCTTACTAATTATTAATTCAATTTAGATCGAAAATAAAGTCAAAATTCATCTCATACGATAAAGTATAGAGAAATAGTCGAAGAAGTCGAATTATACAGTGACAGCATATGATGATGTTTATGCTGAGCGCATAGTATCTAGAGCATAAAATTGCAAACCTCTAATACCGGCTTCCAATACATCCCACCAGCGGCAACAATCGGTTGATAAATACTCCAGGTTGAGGCAAAATTTTCCGCTCAATTTTGTTGCCACGCCATGCATCGTAGCATAAACCGTGAGTGCAATATTTCTCTTCCTCCCGGGGAAATGTCTCTAATTCAATTTGAAAAATATTTCCCATAAATTAATTACTAAAGCCATGGGCTCTGTTCTCCCCCCATCCACCAGGTTACCGTCACCCAGCACCCAGTTACCGTCACCTGGGAAATGGTTACGTCGGTTTTGGTCCCTTTCCTTCGACCTTCTGGCCTTGGTCGCCCCGCTCGATCACTCCTCGGCAATCCTTTGGCCAACCAGAACACCAAGATGACCAACTGCGCTTGATTTGCATTTTATATCGTTCCTACCGTTCCGTTCTCCCTTTCATTTCACGGAGCAGCCTTCTAAGGATGCGGTAGCAGCTGGAACTCTGCACTGTAGGTCTCTGTCTCTCTCTCTCTCTCTCTCTTATTCTCTTTCTCATTCTCTCTTTCTCTCTTTCTCTTTGCTTCCGATTCGATCCGGGCCACCCGAGGTGTGCTAATGGTGCGACAACGGAGGTCCTGTTTCTCGGTGTAACACCTGACCGGGCAACAGTCTCTGGAACCGTCCAGCAGGCGTGCATCTCCGCTCCGCTTTTCCTTCGCTTAACGATTTTCCCGCTGGGATGCTGCAGCAGAGAAGAAATAAAATTCCGACATGTTTAGCTTTTAATGTAAAATATAACCACCAACGACGACGACGACGACGATGACACCCGGGTGCTGGGTCGGCGTCGGCCAGGGAACGAAAGTTTCCGGTTCGCCGTCGCCATCGCCATCGGCTGGTTCAGCAGCTGGTTGGCATTATCGGGACAGCGCCCCATCGGTTGGCCCGGGTAGCCGTATGTCAGCTGGGTCCGGGGAATGGCAGTAAAATTCTATTAGTTACCCACCGCAAGGCCCCATCGGGAAATTCATTTACCACCTGCCGGTGGCCGGCAGCGAACAACGGTAGCAATAATGGAATGAAACTGGCTGGCCGGGATGGGCGACCGATCACAGCTACCGGCGCCCTGCTTGCTGCTGCAGTAACACAAACAAAGGCCGCCATCTTAGTGGACGTTTGGTCGCGTAACGGTCGGAAGATTTATTTTCATTACTGGGCGTTTAAAAATGTTGACCAAACTCGCGGTCCGGTGGTGGCTGTGTTCCGGTTCTCCGCCGGTTGCCAAAAAGAATTCTGGCTCAGTTGGATCCAAACCACCTGGGAGTAGGTAGGTTGGTTGGTTGGGCATCAACCGAAACATTGTCGAGGATGTCGAGGCGAATAGACGTTCGACTACGTTGGTATAGTTTGGAAGTGGAAGAAATGTCGTAAATTATCTAACAGATTGCCTCTCAGCTGCATCTCTAACTTGGACTTGGATGTGGTCCAGGAATGTCGAAAAGATGACACTGCGAATCCATATGTAAAGATCTAGATCTACGCCGGATGACGTGACAATCGAGAAATGTACTGAGAATAGCAGAAGACTGTCCAGCGTGTCAAATCTTCAAAGTTTGAAGAATTTATCCACTAGATTGAACTAATTGAATCTCTCTTCATCTATATAAGATAACAAAGTAAAGGAGTTGGTATGGAACGAAAAACATTGGAAACTTAGTTCGACAATATCATTGACAATGCTATCATTGACAAAGTATTTCGAGGAATGTCCTTCTAGTATATTAAGCGTGTAAATAACACCAATCCTTCTTGGAATTGGGACACAGAGCTATCCCTGTTTTATATAAAACAGAATATTCCTACCTACAGTACGTCAGTGAGAAGAAGTGTCTTTGCGAATTTATTCCCTCTAGCATTCTGACAATAGTCATGCTATAACGAGGCGTAACTTACTTTTCATTATAAACCTCCCACCCCTTGGGGCCCTTCTACAAGCCTAGAGCCATCCTTAGCCCACTAGCGGAACCAGAAGACAGCCCTTCCTTCCCCAAATAACCCACCCAACCGCCCCTCGAAACTTAAGTCCAACTACAAATCTTGAGCACAAATAAGCCGCTGAAGCAGGTATTGCGTAAGATAAATCACCTCTCGACGGCAAGTAGGCACGAACTAGCGCCATAATTGGAAACAATTCGTGAAGAGAGATAGAAAAGTTTGCTCCCTTCCCCCACCGGTGAGCGCCGTTCCCGAGTTGCTGGAGCGGGAAAAAGGGTCCGCTTTATTTACGCTACGAGCACTCAAATGCATCATCACCCTGTCAGCGTCAGCAATGGATCGTGTGTCTGCTCGTGTTTCATTGAGTCGTCCTCGTCGTCGTCGTCGTCGTCTTCCTGCTGGTGGTTATGGGTTCCCTTTAACACTGACTGTTTCCAGATCCAAGCAGCATGCTAGAGCCTTGGGGCCAGCGGGATTATTGCAGTATGGTTAAGGGCCGGGTGTGCTAAGGATGTGTGTGTGTGTATTCTTGGGGCTACTTCAGAAAGTGGCCACTTCTTCTGGCTGGATTCCTTGCAAAAGTCCTACGGGAAGGTATGCCGCAACTGCCCTCCGCCGACGGTGTGAAGCGTTGATTTATGGTTTCCACTTGCTGAAGCTCTTTCCCGTCTCGTTCCACAGTTCTCCCGGGCGAGGAGACTATGTGGTGGAGTGAAAGGAGGCGAAACGACTCGGAAGCGATGCGGTACGTGCAGGCCTCTTCTTGCTCGGGTTAACCGCTCGTAGGAAATAAAATGTGACACTTACATACGTTTCTTTGAGATTCAAATGTAGTTTTTCTTTGCCATTCGATATCGTTTGATGTTGAAACGTAACGTAGATCTATGCGAAGCTCCAGTCGGTTGGTCAGGTGTTGCTCGAATGCAAGCAAATTGATTTGATCAACTAGAATATCTTTTACCTGCCTATACTGTAACTGCTGATGCTCGCAGCCATGACGTCTCACGATATTGGATTGTCTTCCCAAAGCCATAACTAATACCGTGATAATGATACGGCATAACTGAATTGTCTAATGCTTGAAGTATTTGATTGTATTTTCGTTGTTTAGTAGTCTCAAACTAATCAAACTAATCACAACTGTGCTTTTCGAGACAGTTGAAGGATCTTTATTTGTTAAATGCATAACTTTTTCAGATAAGATGCGTTAAGATTAATGTCCTTAATTTTTCACACACAAATGAATAACTCATCAAAATAATTGCTTCTCTAAGTAGAAAGTAGAAAACTTTCTCGTCTCAAATTGCTCGAAAACTTGCGTTTGAGCCTTTTGCGGCAGACTCATAGTTCCTTTACCGCTGGTAACTGGTAACAATCCGAAGCATTTGCATTAATGACGAAATTCGCTAAGCAGGAGAAAATATTTAATATTCCGGTCATCGTTTTAGTGCTCTCGATTGTTTTCTAAAATGGAGTTTGAGAACTAGGATTGAACTGTATGAGATGACCTTTTTGGGTATTTTCCGTTTTCTCTTCATTACATCTGAGCTTAATGTCTTACCAGTTATTGTCCTATTTTATAATAGGACTATTAATAATATAAATTACTTTCATTTTGTGAACGTCGGTTGCTGTTCAAAATTAGAAAAAATCTGCTTGTTTTGGCAAACCTCGCACGATACTAATTAGTGGACCTATTCACTACATTAGAAGGCAGGTTTATAACTAACTGCTAAAAAAATGCCTGTCAAGCAGATTAGAAAGGTTTGTTGTTTTTAGAAGATCGAAATAGTTGGGAAAAGCTTAGTAGCCGATTTATTATCTCTCCCATTATCTGTGGTTCGTATTGTTGGATAAACGAGGGCATTATTATAGAGGATAACTGGAGGTTCTTTCGTCGTAGAAATTGCTCAATTTAATTAAGTAAATAGTCTATTAATACCCATGATACCATGCCATGTGATGCTGAAAAAAGCAAACAATTGAAGCAAAAGGTTGCAGTGACTAATTTGGTAATCTTCTTTAAACGCAACAATTAAAAATGTGTTGCAGTATGTAGCTCTTGCTCCCCGACAGTAACATACACATGCACATAACTCAAAGCTCAGTGCTACTGCTTAGCACACTTGGCGAAGCGAACGAAGAGACGCAGTGAGTGGCCAAGACCGAGTTTTCCTCTGTCTCGCACCAACACTCTACCCTAATGAAAGGAAAGCAATTACCGAGTTGCGCGGTGCACTAGAGGTGTTAGGCAGATAGTATCGCCCCCCGCCCCCCTCCTCATCACTGAGCTCTGCTGCAACCTAATGGGAGGGAAAGAATCATAAAACGAGGTCCGTAAATTTTTTATCGTTCCGAATGCTCCATTAATTTGCTTCTCTTTACGGGGTCAGTCATGGCTATGCCATTGCCCGTTGCCGATCGTTACCGCGCTATTTGGAAGGCGGACAAGCCAGCAACACGAATCGGGCGGTTCCTTTGCCTGGTTCTAGGAATGGTTCTTCTTTCAGGGAGCTGTAAGGGAGCTGCCGGGCGCAAAAGTGCAACTAGGTTAGCGGCAATTAAAACTGTTTCACCGTTACTGCCGGGCTTACTGCGGGTCCGCTTGGGTCCGCACTTGGTGTGATGCCCTGAACTGAACTGTTAAGGTCATCGGTTGTCACAGTTCCATTCTTGGGAGTGGCGCTTCGCGTTCCACGGGTTCTAGCCATTCTGTTCGGCATTCACTTTTATGATTTAATTCGTTTCCAAGCGAAGAAACCCAATTCCATTAGTTGGAAAAACCCCCAAGAAAGGAGGAGGAGGAGGAGGAGCAGGAGTTTACGCATCTATCGTACGATACGGAAAATGGAACCTCGCCTTGAACGTTCAAAGTCGACGATTGGCCATTTCGGTGAAACTGCTTGATCAAACCAGAGTTGCAGCTCGGTGGTCTCTCGTGCGCTGCACAACGGCTGCATAACGGCTCCATAAGTTGTGTTGAGCATAATTTCTCGTCGCATACTCGGATCCGGAGCTTCTATCTTGAAAGCGTAAACCTTTGCGTACGGTTTCAGGCTTACCGGAGGATGGCTTCTGGTGCCGACGCAAGCCTTGTGGTGTGGTGTTGCACTACGTTGCAATAGCAGCTGTTAGCTATTTGTTCAAATATTTATCCAACGCGTGACTTCATCGGGGAATGATTTTGTACGGATGCTCGGATGCCCGGCTTCAGGCAACGGTTTTTGTGTGCACTTCGAAAACTCAATCTTGACATTGCAGCCGTGTCATGCGATGAACGAACGATGTACGGCTGTTTACTTGCCAGGACGGTAATCAGGATGCTTCTGTGATACGTATCCCTTCCAGCGCCTTTGGGCTCTCAATACTGGCCTGATGGTGGTTGCCAAAAACTCTCGACGGCGAAAGGGTAAATGTTTAGCATGCACGCTTCTGTTTGCTCCGGGTATCGCGAACCGCAGCAAACGGGCTAATCCCTTGTTACCGCAGCTTCCCATATGGCAATAATCCGTGAAGGGAACCTCCATCATGTGAGGTGGTGAGAGTGCTACGCGAACACAACAACAACAATAACGGTACATGCTCAAAATTAGCGCTAGCTACGTCGCACCACCACAGAAACCACCCCACCCGTGGGAGGGGGAATAATGATAAGAAACAAGAGTTTCTCGTGGGGTTTTTGGGGCGTCCGTGGTGTTGGTTGGTTAAAGTTAATCGTCGGGCCCAGGGTGGCCTGCCTGCCTGACGGGCTGCCAAAGTGATATATCATCGCAGCTCCGGCCAGGTGTTACCTTTTTGCAAATTGTCCCTCGTCGGCACACGGGCCGCCCGACTGCTTCGGTTGACTGATGTCTGGCGGTTTGATTTTGGTTATCGCCTTTATGGCCGGAACTGGTGAGCAGCTGGTGGTGGGCTGCCGGGGAGCGCGATATTGGCAATAAGTTGTTTGGTCTAACTAATGGCGTACCGGCGTAAACGCTACTGCCGCCGGTGACGCAGCTTTGATTTATGAACTGTTTAGGGGCCAAGAAAGTTAATATTGGCAATGGGAGCGAGCGAGCAGTAAACAATTAGCGGATGATGAAACACTCTTAACCTGCTAACAAGCAGTTTGTCTAGCGCCGCATGCGAGTGGGAAAGGTACCGTTACTGTAATTTAGTCGTTTACTTAAAATATATTGTGAGACATTGTTTTAAGCGGGACGACGAAAAAACCCGAACACAACGAACGGTGCGCTGTAGCACAAGCGGTACACGATGCACCATGAAACACGACACTACCATAACTTATGCCCTGAAGTGCTGCTCCAGACTCGAGCCCTTGTTGTTTTCTCACCGCCTCTCACTACCATCAGTAAAGGGGGGAATTGTTTAGCTCTCTTTTTGTGTCATGGAAATCAAGTTCTACAAATGGAAACCTGGTGTACAAGATCATTGTATCCGAGCGAACACAGTGAGCGAACGCTCTCACTCTTAAGCTGCTTGCTCGACACCGGGACGAGCCGGGAAAATTGGAAAACTAAAACATTGCGCAACATGATCGCCACAACCCGTCCGGCCGTATGTTACCGGGTGTGTGCTGCTCCGAGGGACTGCGAATGGGAAGGGTTGTGAGTTTTACGTGAACCGTGAGCGCGATGCGCTTGAGGTATGATGTTACCGTGTGGCGGTGACAACTGAAACTTTTAATTCATGCAGCTACAACTCAGCTGTTTGAGAGAAAGGGAACGGTGAGCAATCTAAACAAAACAAGCTGTTTAACAAGTGGCGCTTAAGTCAAACTTTTGGGGCAGGAATCATTCTCGTCAGGTGTGTTCCCTTTAAGGGTTGGTTGTACGGACGGAAGCATAGGCTCTAGAACGAGAAGCAGTGAAGAGCAAGAGTTATGAATAATGATTTCAATTTTCTATTACATCCTGGGAAGGAGCACAGTTGGGTGCTCGAGCAGCACTAGTAGTGGTTGGGTTAGGTCAGTGGAATTAAGGGGTTTTCACTTTTATATCAGTTTTTGGTTCACGGTTGAGGTGAAACCTTGCTTCGAGAATATCAATCAATTTGCAAGTGCAGCTACGAATTTTCAATAAATTGAATTAATCGGATAATTCCTTTCTAGGGCGGTAGAGAATTTTGAATTAGTTTTTTTTTTTAAAGAGAGTTTTATATATTTAGAAGATCTAAATTCGATCCTTGTATCTAGTTCCCAGATTATTTGGCAACACAGCTCGTCATAGAAGTTTCAACGTGATTGAATTATCGTGAAATTGCAATTGTTCCCTTTCTATTAGTGTTTTAGTAACTCTACACTGGTGTTATAGTTCAAGAGCAATCGTTTGTTCTCCTGCTGGAGTTTTAGACATTTCACTGATTTTCTATCCAGCGATGAATGATGTTATCCGACTCATTATACGCGAAAAGCAAAGGACGATACTGTACCATTGAACCGAATTACAACTCTAACTAGTATTGCCAGCCCAAAAACCTACGCTTATACCAATTGGATTTCTAATGAAAGAACACCATCCTCATGTCTCAGTTTATGTCCGATCTCAGCATTTGCATAATGGTACCAAGAATTCGCCGCCACCGAGGCGACTAATTACCATTTCCAGCTCCCTGCTTCCACACACACACACACAGACACGCACTCAGCCATGGCCAGGTGTGTTGCTGCTGCGGAAAAAGGAAAATTCGCCAACCATTACCGTTGGCGAGTTGAAAAGTCGAAACAACATTACGTCGTCCCGTCGTGAAATGGTCAAAATTTAATTTGAAAGAGTTTGGTTTCCACAACTTTCGTCCTCACTTCTCACTTGGCGCTTTTCCTTCATTTGTTCGCTAAGAATCTGTTATGTCGTTTCGCTCCACTCTCCGGTCCGCCCCGTGGCAAATGGTGCAGGCAGCAGTAGCACCAGGAGCAGCAGCAGCAGCGGCAGAGAATATTACCGAAAAATTGGTCCATTTTGTGGAAACGTGCCACCAACCAATGTCGTCCGGTGTGGGGTTTTTTTTGTCTTACCGAGGAGTGGCGAGGCAGGGAAATGACAAAAGTTTTTGATTGTTTTACGTTCTCCGTGCGTCGTGGTGCTCCGATTGTTCCGCTTCGCCCATCCGACGGTGGTACAGCTGGTGGAAGGCCTAAGGGGTACTTTTGTAAAAATAAAATCATTTCTTTACACACCACCACCAGCACCACTCAGTGGTGCCCAGTTAGGATGTGCGCTTTAACGTTCAACGCGGGAGCATTAGGAAGTGTGAGTAACCATCATAATGCCAGCGATAAATTGCTGTCCTCAATCGTCGTCGAGGCTGAACGTCAAATTGTGGAAATAGAAACGAATGCTACACTCACCACCGCAACGCAGTCCTTATCGTTGACTTAGTGCCATGCATGCTCGTTGTTCATGTGTCTAGTCCAGGCCACTGTCAGTGCACAGTCCGTTTGCATCAGTGTACTCGAGACTCCGAAACCGGGAGGAAACTCCGTCCAAAAAAGGGAAACAAGCTCCTAACCTCGCTTTGATATGCTCGTTGACACGCCGCTAGTGTGAAGTGAATATGATCAAACTCAAAAATGAGCATTTCCTGTGCATTGCCACATGGTCTGCCCTCATATGGTATGGCCGTCGTCGCCGTCGTCTGCCGTACGGTCAAGTTGTGGTAAAGTTGTGAACCCATGTTAAGCCACTTCGCCCCGGTTGGTAGTAGTTTCGCTTGTACTTTTGGCTGGGTTTCGAGTGTGGTGCAAACCACCGGCTTCCATTTGCATCAAACCCGCATCGCAGTCGGGTTCCGGGCGGGGAGATTCGTGTGTAAGTGGCAGTAAGTCGTACAAGAGTCTCCTGCCATTTTGGAGTGTACGGAGTGGCGAAGGAGGGAGGGCCAATCCTGGGTGGTCCCTTTTGTCCCTCTCGAATTGCTTTTAAATTTAGATGGAAACTGTAGGTTATGTCCGCTGTGTAGTGGAAGTGAACTCTAATTATTTTAATGCATCTAACTCGGTGTGTGTATGTGTGTGTCCATTCGGTGCGCTTGCTGTTTTGGACATTACTGTATAGTTTTGGTCACCCCAAACCACGCGCTGATGCTGAACAGCTATGTTTAATGAGTATCCTTTGTTAGATGCTGCAACAGCACTCTTGATAAGACCATTTAGTGGAGAGCTAAAGCGTAGATAAGACGAAGCAGGAAAAAGAGGAAATACATTTTTTCCGATCTAATAATTTTGTCACGCTAATCATTTATTTACTGTGCCACAGAAAACAAAAAAAAACATACACACACACAAACACAATTGTCAGGACAATCGCTTGTGGTGCTGCCCACCGTTTTCCTTCAAATCGGGTGCCAGGTGTCGGTGTAAAGTGAATAATTTATGATTTCCCCGGTATGATTAATCACACCAGTAGCGTAGACTATCTGTCTTCGGGCATGGTGGACATGGTGAGCGCTGGTGTGACGGTAAGGTGGCTTCCATCAAAGTGGAAATGTCACGTCATGTCGGTATGTCGGCGGCGCTATCAGCGGACGCGGCACTCGAAGACGCTATCAAACGGCGATTAATCTTGGTGGTGATAGCGTTCCCGGAATTGATGCCTTAGGAACAGCGCTTTGTGCTTTGCACCGGTGGCCACCACCACCACCGGTAGATGCATTACATCATGGGAGAGTTGGTGTAACATTTTCTATCAAAACATTCCTGTTTAAAGGTGAATAACATAGTGGATAGCATTTAATTTCAAACTGTTTTCATCTGGTTGCAGAAGAAGGATAAATCAGTTTAAAGTGAGGAGGAATAACGCTTTCAACGTTATCCTGATTACTACGACAAACGTCAGTCAAAGCTTCGGTCGTTCGGATGCTCGAACCAACGAACTAATTGGAATCATTGAAACACTCACCACCGGAAGCTCGCTGGCAGTCCGCAGTCGTGCTCTTTACTATGTCCACGAGAAGATTCGTCCAATGATGCCGGGGCCGAGCCAACGCCAGGCCGAGTCGGACTAATTAAATCAAACGAATAAAGTTTTGGATGTAGAGCATCTAGCGGGAAGCTGACGAGTTAGAGCGACAGCGGCCATTAACTACCCGGAATTAGAACAGGGTGTGTGTCTGTGTGTTCAAAGGATCATTACGTTCCATTCAGACCAGAGTTAATTTAAAATAGAAACTCTCTCTCTCGATGTAACGACATTTTTGACGGAAGAGTATTTTTGGGACACTGTCCATCAAATTGCAACAAAATTTAACTTTCGGCGAGTTTGGTCAGATCGATATTTTAAAGAGAATTTTCGACAGTAAGTGTTGTAAATGGTGAAGAGCGGCACTCCTGGAGCAGGCCCCTGTGTGGTGGATTAAAACTAACAAGTTGATTGGCACTTACCGATGCCGGAGCCGAAACTTTGCTGGCGAAGCGTACAGGCGATCGATCGATCGGTAAGTGTCCAGTGAGTCGGTCTGTTGTTCGGCCGGTCGGCAACACACCGTTCAACGGAGCAGATGATGATGATGATGATGATGATGCGCTGTCGGAGCAACATCAGACCACCGCTTGATTGGCTGTCGGCGTGTTGATGGGCCACAGTGGCCAGCCATTCGTGGCAGTCCATTATGGAAGCTGACATTTACCGACCATTATCGCGCCCCCAACCCATCGGCGAGCGATTTGATACTGTTTACCAAAGCCCAAGTTCCCAACGAAGAAGAAAAATATGACGACAGAAGCACGCACCAATCGAGGCGTAAGGGCGCATCAAAGCGATCCATTTAGTGGTCTACACTGGTGGTCTTGTTGTTTCCTTCAAGTGCGTTCCTAATTCTCCGAATCCGGGCCTGAGTGTGTGTGTGTGTGACCATTTTATTCGTTTCAATGTGAAGCGCCAGACAGTCGGAGACAACTTTAACAGATCGATAGCTTGGGGTTGGTCGGGGATCCAGCTCCGGACGCCAGACACATCAAACTTCACATTAAAACCATGCTTCCCGTCTGGCAATACATCATATTGGTGACATTCTTCAGCCCGGCAGTCTAGCCAGGCATTGCGGACGTTCGTGAAGCACCGAAAACGTGCTTACAAACGTGCACGAAACTTAAACGACGTCAAGCAATCAATCCCCGAGGAGCAGACACCCAGACAACGGTGCCACGGGGTCCACGTCCGTCCGATGCTCCGACTGCGGAATCGAGAAATCGATGCAACAGCTGGAGCAACATGACAAGGGGCCACCGGACCGGGACCGGACCGCAGTTTCGTTTGGGAATAAACTTCGCTGCCCCTCGTCGACCCCTCGAGAGAGAGATGGAGTGAAGATGCTGCAAACGAAAAAGGCACGTCTGAGTCGACAAGAACTCCATTTTTACGACCGAACCAATCAGCGCAAGTGCAAACTGCACTTGTCGACGGGTGCATCCTGGTGCATCGTGTCGTGCTCCCGCTGATGGCTTTCGGATGACATTAAGTAGTTTCTGATTAAAAAATGGTTTCTCGTCTTCCCGTTCGCTCGATTTGTACGGACGAAATCGATTTGTTGGCCTCAGCTTCGGTACACGTCCAGCGTGCAGAGTACGTTGATTGATTTACGGTATCCGACCGTAATACGACCTCTTATGTCCGTACAATTCCTTATCGCCGAGTGCATTACTGGGAAAACAAAGCGTAATGCCGATTTACGGGAATTTCTGATTATCATTTCTGGCGCATCGGCGGCGGTGGTGGCCGGTGGACAGTTTATAGCAATAATTGACGTGTTCTCCGATTGCCAATTTCGTGCGCAAAGTGGGGAAGTAATTATGGATAATACAGCGGGACAGGGTGCGCCTCAGTTGACCACCACTGGGCTGGCCAGTCCCGGAGAAGTCTTACGCGAATGATAGGCCGAAGATTCACGAACCGACGGGTCGTTGATTGGTTTCACTCGTCCAGGGAACGTTCCACGGGGTTGGAATGGCAGCAATAGTTAATGATGACGTGTTGCCCTGACGTTGCTGAACTGCCGGAATTGGACTGGACTGCGAGCGCGTCGCAGCATGGAGCAACCGGAGTGAGCAACCTGGTGGGTGGTCCGAATCCGAATCGCTGTGGATGACATTATTCGTCCATTATCGTACGCAGCGTGACTTGATACATTCAGACACGTGCGGTACGTCGAACCGGGCGTCATATGGTGGCGCCTATTGTGCACCTTAATTACCAACCGGGACTGATTGGACTGTCCGGATAATGAAGCGACGTACGGACGTCGTTTCGGAGTGGCCTTGTAGTGCTTGTTATGAAATATGTTAAAGCCATTCCATAATACGGAGCATAATCAGTGAATTGTCTTTTATCTAAAATTAAGTGCTTGTTTCTGCACACATTAAGGCGAAGAAAACGATCGATTTAACCGTTAACTTTGAATGGGGCGAGAGACAGTACAAAATCGTCTTCCGTCCTCTATCGCTTTGATTAGGCGTGAAAATGGTTTTATGTTAGCACCGTTCTTGGCGCAAAATGGTTGCAATTAGCTTAAACAGAGGATGATGGTCTCGGTCTGGTAACATTCTCCCTCCAGCCATCGCCATTCATAACTTGATCGGCCTTATTTGCGTTGTGATCGGAGGCTGAAAACGATGAGCTGAAACCGGTGCAACGGGCATGTAAGAAGGTCGATCGTTTGGCGAGCGTCTCGGATTACCCGGCCGGTTGAAGCCCGGCGGTTACCCCGCCGGTTGAAGATGAACACGTGAGGATGAAGCTTTGCTGCTAACCACCAACGTCGCTTGCCTTCGCCGAAACGATAATGCGCTTTATGCGCGTGTGTTATGCTCGTGCGGGTGCCATCACCCCCTTCCCTCCCTCCTTTTCGAGACCATAACATGAGCCACGAGATGTAGAGGCCACGACGACGACGACGACGACGACGACGAAATGAATCGTTGGCAACAGCTGGAAGAACATAAGTGGTAACGTGGTTTCGTGCGCTCTCAAGTCATCAAGCTGCCAGCCGCACTCTCTCCTTCTCTCCTGCTCTGTCTCTTGGGAACCATTTTACGATGTGCAACCACCGGTGTGTGTACTCCGTGTCCCATCCGGGACAGATAGACCTGATGTTGGTCTGATGGTTTAAGCGTTTTCTGATTAAAAAACGGTAAAACCATCAATGAATCCTGCCCTCGCCTCTCGAAACCGGTTCAATATCGGAGCTCGGGGAGTGCCGTGACAACATTCTATCACCCCCACCACCCCGGCCCGCCGGAAGTGGGAGATAGAACGGGTGAGATAGTAGAGTCAACATTAAAGTTCATTAAAGCGACCTCTTGAGGCGTTTGGCGCCGGTTTGTTGATGGTAGTGCGCCGACACGTGTGGCCAATACTCCGGAGGCACTTCATTCGTAACAAATTGAATTAAATTTAATTACCTAGTAATCTTCTTTCGATTGAAACAGACGCACACGAGCTGTAAAATGGAATCGCTCCGGACCGAAGGCGGTGGCCAAGCAGTGAAGGAAACGAAAGCAAAAAAAAATAGATTCCTTCGCGCGCGCTGGCCGTTGGCTGGCAAACTCCAAGCTACACCCCAAGTGTAGCGCCCGTGCCCGTACGGTACGGCCAAAAGGGGATAATAATTGATTTGGCAGCCATCCGGACGTGATGGCAATGGATAGCTACCGCCTCTGGCGAGCGAAACGATTTTCCTCCGGCACCTCGAACTCCGCCATCTCCGAGATGCGGGCGTGCGAGATGGAAATCCGCGCTTTTCCGCGCGTTTCCGCAGTGTCCGAAGCGTCCGAAAGGGGTCGGAAGAAATAAAGAAACAGACGAACCGGAAGACGAAATCACTCTCACAAACGGGTGGCACCATAAAAAGCAATGGGCGTGAATGCACTTAAGACAGTACGATTGGCCCGGCTTGGATTCCGTGGTTCCGTCGAGTCGGTTCCCTAGCTGGATGCCAAGGATTGCGCAGGAAGGATTAAGGGCCATTCGCGCGCGCGCACACACACACGCGCGCGTCCACGTCCACGGCGTTTGCGGATGATCCGAAGTGTTCCTCGGCGGCGTTGCGACCGTTACGTCTAGCCTCAAAGGCAAGGCCAACGCGATTGCTTGCGCACCATAACGCTTGGTAACGCTCAATTAGGGGGGTGTGTGTTCGGAGCGGTTCGAAGTAGCCCGCGTCGTAGCCTGGGAATCTACAATCTACCACCAACTACTTCTTTTATGGCCGCTTGGGTTGGTTTAATTAAATAAATTCTTCCTGTAATTAGTTGCATTTCGATCCACACTTCCTACCACAACGGGGTTTTCCTTGGGGCCGCGGAATGCACCCAGCAAGTGGCCTTGCGGGCTGCGGAAAACAAAAGCGGAATTCCTAGTTGGCCGGTGAGGTCATTTGCGTTGCGAGGATTGTGATTCAATCGCTACACCGTTAGCTTGGCGTTCGAATCCAACTAGGAATTGTGCTTTCGAGAGAGAGGAACAAAGAAAGGTGGTGTGCGCGGGTGTGTAATTGATTTCTTTATTATCTCGCGTCATCGGGGAGGGGAGTCGTGTTCGCCCACGCGCTCGCGCGAAGGTGTTCGGTTGGCCGAGTTTTATGTTTATTGATTTTCAATCTAAACTTTCCACTCCGTGGGCACTGGCGGCCGGGGAACAAGGGAACGCAGAACCCGATTAGTACATCCGGCACACACACACCGGTATCGAAGCGTTTCTTTTAATCCAAAAGTCCCCCAGGAGGCCTGCGCCTTCGACCGGGAATCGAGTTAATCCAAGGTTTTCCCTCAGTTTGTCGATTTCCATTGAAAATCACTCAACACAGCAAACGACTTTAAATCATCGGCCAATGGATGGACGCAACGAAGGGAGCGGAGTGCGGCGGAGGAGAGATCGTGATGGAAAAGTTTTCAATCACCTCTCTTCTTTCCCCTCCCCCCCCCCCATCCCACTCCATTCCCTATCCACTTCGGTCACGCATCACAAGCACCATTGCCGCATTTGGGTCGTTGTTACATTAATGGCTTTCAACAGCTCGGTCCCTCGGTGGTGGCCATCGAAACAGAAGCAGAAGCAAAAGTGCTGTTGCCCCCCCCCCCCCCCATTTGGAGGGAGGTTTTATGAATGCTTTATGTTTTATCAAAAGCCCATTAAATTCACGGCCACTGATTACGCGTATCGATCTCCTGCTAATGGTTAACGAAGTGCCCGGCAAATATGGGAATGCGAACCACTTCGGGCAGCTGGGCCACTGGGAGCACCCAGTGGGGTCAATGATTGGTTCAGAATGGAGTGACCTCGCAACTGGTTAAAGGAGGAGGGCGATTGAAATGGAAGCTCCAAACACGCACGTACTCGGTGTCCTCGTTTACATCTCGATTAATCGCGCCAAATTCGACGCACGACGCCGACGCCGCGGCTGGTGGCTCGTTGTAGTGCTCTCTTCCTTCGCGATAAGTAATGGGGCAAAGTTTGTAAATTAAATGCTTTACTTTATGGAGCGCTCGCAAGATGGCCGCGTGTTCCAGTTAAGACGGTTGATTTAGAGAACGAGACGGAAGGCCGATAGCTCGTTTCGCTCTCGGTGTCCAGGTTCCAGGCGTTCCACGCCGCAGATCGCAAAACATTTGGAGAAAGTTTGCATATTGTTTGGTGGTGTTTCGAGGTGAAGCTGTTGCCAGCAAATTGGTCTTCCGAAATATGCTCGGGCAACAGTTTGTAAATGTTTGACAGCAGCAGACTTGAAATCGCTTACGAAGTAGCGTTAAACAGGTCAACGTACAGTCCGTTTCATAATGAGAGCCTCACGTTATTAAGTTTTAACCAATATTACGTTGATCCACTCATCGGTCAAACTACGCCTTGAAGGATGTCCGACAATTTTCGATGCAATTTTTATCATGCTGTTTTCTTTTCAACAGTCATTTTCTAACGTGTGATGCAAATATTATTTGATAAAAATCATGCATCGTTCAAAGTGTTTAAAAAGGGCAAGTAATTGTATGTTTAGCTTAAAACAGTCCGCACTTTTTGCCTATTATTTCTTGAGAGCTGTGCTTGTGAGCCTCCATTGGGCTTCAAAATCCTGTTTTCTTTATGTTCTATCAAGCAGTCCATTGTCATCCATCGTCAATATAATTTTTCAGTCTGCTATCACATATTTGAACTTCCCTGTACTATACCATGTACACCTTTGTGCATTTTTGCACTCAGATAATAGTACTACACGACCAAAAATCACAAAATATCAATAATAAATGTTTTATTAATGTTTAATTGATGTTTCCTGTTGATAGAGCAATTTTATCATTATGAAACACCTCATTTTTGGTTTTTTGGCCCTCCAGTCCACAATTGTTATTGTATTTCAATATCATACGTCTTCTAAGGCTAAAGGGATAATTTTCTATTATACGAATAATTTTGGGGCGCTTAATTTGAGCGCGAAGAAATAGAGTGAGGCCATCATTATGAAACGGAGTGTAGTGATGATGAAGAGCAGTACAGTGAGGCATATACTCCTGATGCGCCCTTCCATATAATGACCAACAAAAATCTGCGCGGGGGAGGGAAAGTAATACATCATTAACGAGCCAGTGCGCCGTGATGGCACTCCGGTAGTCCAGCTCATTTTAATTTCTTCGCTATTTCGCGCGCTCTAAGCATCGCACTGAAGTAATGTTGCGGAGAACTCGCTTCAAAGTGAGCCTCGCCACCTTCCCTTCGCTTCTGGCGACTGTCACCTTCGAGTAAGGCATTAAAGAAAGAAAAAAAAGGCCGGGGTCAATAATGCAGGGACGGCCCCCTGATGTTATGCTGGTATTAAAATGGTTTTTGGGTGCTGGCGGCCGCCAAAATTGGTGGCCAATTTCAGCAATCTAACTTATTGAACAGAGCATAAACCAATTTGTATGCAAATTTGTGATCCTATTAAATTGTGCTGAACTGGCGCGCCCCTCGCTCGGTGCCAAAGAGAGAGAACGAGAGAGAGAGAGAGAGAGAGAGAGAGAGAGAGAGAGAGAGAGAGAGAGAGAGAGAGAGAATGAGAGAGGGAGTGAAAACGCCTGTCTATCGTCTGGTCCGGGTCAGCCATTACGTTGCATTACGTGCGTACGGACCTGGGATTATTTTTAATTTAGCGAGGGCGTGCAAAGAGCTTGATGGTTGATGCCGTTGCTGTCCAAGGGGAGGGCGAGGCACAGTGGAAGTGAGTGCGAATGCGTTGAGATCGGGCTCCAAGAAACAATGGACCGAATCTGCTGGAGTGGCGACAAAAGTTTGCTTTCAGGATGTAATGCTTCCCGTAAACAGCATCATCACATGAATTGAATCCTTCTGTCGTCATCCGCCGGGTGGTTTTCAAATTAAACAATCGGAAAACATGTAGCAATCCCGGCATGCACATTGTTATTCGAAGTGCCATGTCACAACACGCACGAGCACAAGCGATCCAGGATCCGCGTAAGCTTCAAGTCGGTTACCGCGCTCGCGTGTGTGTGTGTGCGCGCGAGACATCTCGCAGGACGCCAGCCCAACATCGCCATATATTGGATCCATATTCTTTTCATCACTCCCAAGGTGCGGCTTTCTAAGAAGATTAATTTAAATCTCTCCCAACCGAACCTCAACGGGCCACACAAACAGGAAGGCCTTCCATCAATTGTTGAACAGAACCTTGGGGTGGGGTGGCGGCGTGTGTACGGCGTTTGGTTTCGTAAGATTCGCACTCGAAGGAAAAATCCGTTTACGGCGAATTGTGGAGAGGGTCTGCGTCTTCGTCTTCGTCGAGGAACACAACACAAGAACATAATGCCACCGCACGAGTGCACGGATCCGGTGGAGCTGTTATTGAAGTCCTGCTGTCCTGAGGGGTCCTAGGCTGGTACGAGTGACAAATTTCACTTTCACTCCGCGCACACAATCCAACCAATCCCGGGGTGGTGGTGGTGCGGCCGACGACGTATCGAAGACAAAGGGCCTCAGGTGATGTACGTGCGTGCAGGTGCGGCCGGTGTGTGTGTGTGTGTGTGTGTAGCTGTCAGTAGCAGCTCCTTGTTGTTGCTAACGAGTTCACGCAGCAAACGAAAAGCTAAACATCCGCTGAATGCGTATGAGCTGAATGAGGAAGCTAAGAGATATAGCTGCTGTTGAGTTGAAAGCAACATTGAGAAAAAAGGGGAGAACTCACTCACATGACATTCATTCAATGTTGTTCGCGGTGTATTTGTCTGTTGGAGGAAGGGATTAATTCCTAGCGGTTTACAACAGACGACACAAAAAAGGAATGTGCGTGCGACTGTTGTGAGGATCAATTGTTATGAGTTTCATTTCAAATCATTTGAGAAGAATCATCAGATGATGATGAATAGATTCCTGTTTTAGTGGACATCAGCAGAATGCGTTGCTTGTATGGTATAATATTAATAAAAGTACGGTCAGTGTTTAAATACAGATAACGCACACTTGCGTTTCGAATGTTCGAAGTGTTGTATCAAGCTATCCTCAATGAACATGAATGAGAAATTAAAAATGGTGAATTGATTCGATTAAAGATAGCTGGACGATTAAAACTGTGTGATATGTATATGCGTGAATTATGCAACAGTAGAAACCATGGGAATACCTTCTCTCAATCGCCATTAATGTCCGAATCATTTGGATAGGTGAACTGAAAACCGTCAGAACACTTTAATTTCAATACCGACATTGGAAATAAATAGTCGTAAAAAGCTATTGCACATTTTATGGAGCTGCAACTCGAATAAACCATAGTTAATGAGTGGTATAAACAACCATGAATGGATTTGAGATCTACATTGAAATAAAAGAACTTATATTATGCGAAAACACCACCAGTTTATCGGAAAAAAAGAAAGGTACATGGATCACAGAATGATTAAAAATTGGTTTTTAAAGGATTGAAAAAGGATATGTTGGTTCTGTTGGGGTGTGTTGTATAGTATGCTGTAGTAGAAATGTTTTTATCGCATAATTCAAATCCTCGATAAAGAAGTGATCAACGATACGTTAAAAAAAACATGACGAATTTATGCATAAATACACTTAATAATTTCTTTGTTTGTAACAAAAAACCAGTCCAACATTTTTTTCTGTTTAACCGATATTTTACGACAAAAAGAAGAACTACTTGACGCTCGAAACGGTTACCAACGACATCCAAAACACGAGAGAGAGAAGAACGATGGCACAAAGATGGAGACGATGAGAGGCAGATAAATCAGCTCATCCTCGAACCGCCTATGACTTGAACCTTCTCAGCATGGCTACGGAGAAGGAGTTTCATTCTAGAGAGAATGTGTGCGAGTGTGTGTGTGTATAAGAGAGGATGCGAGCGAGACTGAACGTAAGATAAACTCGATCCTGACGGGCATATCGGTTCGGGCTAATGTGAGTTTTTACGCTAGGTTGAGTGTGTTGCGTTGGTTGCGAGCGAGCGAGAGATCGAAACCAGACAGAATTGAGCGCCTCCATTATGACCAGGATGCTTCGAATGGCTAATGTAGTGTGCGTGCTCGGGGATCATGACCGGGTCCCGAGACCGAGTAATGCCAGGTGGTGACCCTTCGACATCGATGGCAATCGTGATTCGTCGTTGGGTTAGGTCACTGCCGACGACGACGACGATGCTGCTGTTGCCCTTGAATTTGTTTACGACCAAACCAGACCCCGCTCGCTCGTTTTATGATGTTTTATGAGGGTCGCCATTCGTCGTCCTTTTGCGTCTGGTGTGGCTGTGGCTTGGGGCTGTGGCGGGATCCTAGGGGGGCACGGGTGGGAGTGCGTGACCGAGATTCCGGACGAAGGCGAAGAGAGCGAGCTGTTAATCAATGCAAAAACAGGGCGATGGATTGGACGACCAAATGGGTTGGAAGTAATGTACGCTATCGTTGGACGACGTTGAAAGATTTCTTTATTTCCTCTCACGGAGGATCTGAGCAGGAGGAGCAGAAAGAGGAGGAGAAGGATAGAATGTTATCGAGGATGCAGGATTAATTTGAACTTTGAACCCAAAGGCGGCGATGGTGTGCGTTGTGATGCCATTTTTATTGATTCATCCAGAAATCAAATCGAAAGGATTCTACGATTATTTATCGATCATGACGCACCAAGAAAAGGATACATAGTAACCATCGGTTTGTACACCGAAGGTCAACCTCAAATTGATTGCTGTGACCATAACAGAGTGCCCAGCGGATGGCCGGCAGCGTGATAATGGAATTTGAAAATATAGACGAAATTCATTTCGGGTGTCTGGTGATGGAGGTTATTTTCCACGAAAAAACGTCCCACACCGTACCCCACATGGGACTGCTGCGCCTCACTCGGCCCAGCACGTAGTAATCCGCCCGTCTGCTACGATGTGATGTTCGTTGGGAGAGGTCCTTCCTTCCTATGGAAGACAACTGATGATAGCATCTACGTGCGTGGTATAGTCCCCAGGATAGCGTCGTGCGAAACCGGATAGAACGCTCGCGGTCGTGAGCAAATGATCTGTAAACTTGAGTGAGGATGCGTTTAGTGGCCGTCATCCGGCACGGTGTAGCTCGGGGCTCCCACGAAACGCATTACAAACGCAAAAAAAAAAATACAAACAAACAAAAACTACGAAAAACGGAAAGTCGCTCACTATGGCGCTGGTTGAAGGGACTTGAAAACGAAGGAACGAAATCGACCCCGGCAAATTACTGAATCGTGACGGAATGAAAACGACCAAAGGCTCCCTCCGCCTCTCCCTTTTCTGGATATGCACGAAAGCAGCTGGAACTATCAGAGCGAACCACTCGGAAGCTTCAGCACGCCGCCAGATGGTTTTCACGATGGGCTTAAAGGGATGGAACCCACGTCAAGCCCACGGGGCAAGCCGGCTGGTACAACAATGTGTTACGCTCGCACACTTTTACCGCTCCCAAAAGTATTTCGCTTTCGGTTTCGGGATGAAAATTGATGTTACTATTTAAGGTTTGCCCTAAGTTCTGCTAGATTGGTGTGTTGGTTTCCATAACACTATACGCTTTATGGGTGTGGGCTGCAGCAGAAATAGGTGTAATTAACATTTCATGGCTCATCATCATTGAGTGGCTAATAGGCATTACTTCACTGATGACTTCATTGCTACAGGCAACTCGTTGGAAAAACTTCAAATCGATCGTGGCTGCCCTTTGAAAGAAAGGTTCTGAAAGTAGCTTTTAAAACATCAATTGGCGTGCTGTTTTGTAAATAGATTGCCATATTGTTTGCGGGTTTTTCTTAATTAGTAGATAATGAAGCTATATTGAGTGTATCTAGAGAAGCTTTATCATATTATTAGTCATTGCATTGCATTGATTTTTTCAGTGAAAAGCAGTAAGGCTCATAGCACAGTCCTCGTCCTTCCAAGGAAAGAACATTTTCTCGAAGCTAAAGCTATCTTGCTGTTTTATTCAGAACATTAATCAACTGAAAACTCGAGAAAACCCTTTTTTCCAACCTTCAGTGCCAGGGATCTAGGTAATCGAGAAATGAAAACCCTTACTTTTCACCCACGATTTCCAACAGTTTGCTGCATACTTTCTTTGTCAAATGATTTTGTGCTATGGTAGCAGTTAAGCCCTTTATTGCAATGACATCCTTCCGGGTATCCGCTAATCGAATAAACTCGCTGCCATTTCTTGCAACACTAATTACTCTGGCGTTGCTTGATACCTTCAATAACAGCATGTAGCGTTAATTGATTACAGGATACCTGGGACGACATCTTTCCCCTTTTTTTCGTAAGACATAACAAGCTATCCCTAGTAAGCAGATACTGTTGTATTCTAAGATTTTTATCCGATTTCACATCAATTCGCGTCTTTACGTGGCTTCTCGGTAGTGGCTTTTAAATGTTGCCATTTGTTACAGATCTGCTTCTGTGGCCACGACTAAAAGGCTGGTTCATTCGGTTGCTATTGAAAAACACTTAGCGTTTCCAGCATTGGGGATTGAGAAGTTTGTTAATTTTTTATTTTTGGCATAAAAATAGTCCCCTAAAAAACCACTAATTGGATTGACAAAACAACAGTTTCTCAACAAAGAATATATTAGTTTAAAAATTTTAATATTCTTTATATCAATGTATGAAAATCACTGAACTTTGAAGGTCAATATAAAATATAATAAATAAATAGCTAAAGGAAATAATAATATGTTTTGCTTCTTCTTCAAACAACTATGCATAGAGTTTCCTGATTAAAGATAGATAATCAGGATTAGTGAATAATAAGACAGTTTCGATTACACGAACCACAAACGATTGTATCTATTTTGCTAAAGTAATTGCTAGTGGTAACATTTTCCAACCTCGCGAAAGAAACTCGAGCGATTACCACAAGAAGCAGCCTACTAAGATGACCGCTATTAGTAAAACCACTATTTACAGCGACAGCTAACCTTGAAAACATCCCACCAACCACCACATACCGCTTCCGTTTGCCGAATTTCGGGACCATCTCGGTCCTTGGGGCTTCGCTAGACGAACGACAAATCATGGACCCGGGCAGCGGTATAAATCCTTGTCCAAGAGACTCATTTTTCATTCCACTTTTCAACCCGCTCTTCCAGCTCCCTGGCTAGAACCAGTAGCAGTGGAGCTCCGTAGCCTACTAGACGGCCTACGCATTGCGAACCATTCCACACCGGATAGTTGCTCCCCGGTTGCCCGGGATTTCCCTTTCGCTCGTTTGCGCCGCAGTTGAAGGAATCAACCACAGCGCTCGGCCTCGTGGCGTTGGCCTCCAAGTGGTCGCCTACCAAGGATGCTAGTTTCGAAGGGTTTTCTCCTGAACCAGGGTGGCAGGACCTGCCGTTCGGCAAGATCCGCACTAACATATCAATTCATTTTACTTGTTCTTCGGCGCGGCAGCCGCAGTCCGTACCGCCGAGTCCGTACCGGTATGTGCAACGGTGTGGAAGCCATTAAGTGAGTAAGGGAGCAGGAGAAGGAGGAGGAAACAAATGACATCCGACCGAATCCTGCAGCCGAGGAAGCCGGGTCGTGATCGTGATCGGTGTTAACATCATCATTTGTTTGGTTTGCTCACCGCACACCGTCGTACCGTCGAGGTAATTCTAATTTCAACATTTCATTTACAGACCGAACTGCCTTTAACTGGTCCCTTGCCCACTCCTTCTCCCCTTCTTTCCTTTGGTTATTTTCCCTTCAATCATGCTGCCTTTCATATTAAGCATTATGTTGAAGGCAGTGACCGCCGGTGGAATGTAGTGTTCATCCGGAATGTGATCGAAAGGGATGCTGCTGTAATCATCTGTGTCTGTGTGTGTGTCACTTTGTATTACTTGGTGTGTTTAGCACATGTTTTGCTGTATCACGGCCGCAAATTGCGTTACGCAGGACAACCCGGGTTCGAGCGAACGAAGGAAGGTTTTTTCTCTCACAACATTCTCACACGCCCCTCACGTCACTAATCGATTATCGATGTCCACCGGTAGTGGTGGTGGTGCTGGTGGCAGTGAGAAAGGGCAGAAAGGGAATGCCTGCTGCCCGGCCATATCTTACGGGTGAGGAAACGTTCGATATTGATCATCGATACCACGCAACCCGAAGTAAATCGTTCTAACCGACCGCGCTCCCGGTCGGATCGAAACGAGGCTTGTCGTTGTCGTCGCCAGCATCGTGCTGCGGACCGGAAAAAACAATAAATTATTCGGTCCAATTTCATCAATCGTTCGTTGATTGACAGGATGATAAAAAGAAAGGAAAACGGTGGCAGAAGCAGAAGCAAAGCAGAAAGCTCCTTCCTTCCTCCCACCGGGGATGGGAGGTGATGTAAAAGGTGTGCTGCGGGGCGTCTCTGGTGCGTCCGGAATGCCTTTCTCCTTCTTCGCCTCTTTCTTCTTCTTCTTGCTGTTGTGGCTTTTGCGAAGGTTTTTGGGAGCGGCTGTGTGAGAAAAATTTTCCCAATTCATCAATCCGAAACGGTTTCGGACGGTCGGAAAATGGACGCGTTTTGGGGTCGCCGCATCCACCACCTGCCGCTGCCGCTGCCACTCCGGAAGTGAACATGTGAAAACAGCCGCGAACCGTGGCCGGTTGCCGGTTGGCGGTCAGTGGCCTGGAACGATGCTGGAACAGATGAAATACATTAGCTAATCCCCATACTTGACACACCAACGAGCACCGTTGGTCCAAAACACAAAACAAGCGTTTTTGGGGGAGGGGGGAGGGAAAAAAAACATGGAAATATGTTGTGAAAGGGCGGGAACTGGGCACCCACCGGCCACTGGAGGGGCTTATCGACGAGTGAGATAAATTAGCCAATTACCGAGTGTTTATGATGGAAGATTATATTTCACCAGTGAGTTAGCTTGGTCGCTTGGAGTTTGGAGAGTCTTCAATATTGAGCCGCTCGCTTCTCGACTTTAAACTTGCTCGAGAGCATGAACACTCTGCGGCCATCGTGTTCGCCGTTTCGTCTGTGGCCATCAAAAGTTCGTTTTACAAATTAGTTAAGAAAGTTCATTAATCCTGCTCAAATGCCTGGGGCCCCGGGGGTGGCCACGAATGGACGGCGAAGAAAATGGGGATTCCGTCTGCCGGTGTCGGGAACGGACGGCTTCGGGGCATTAAGAAACATAATCCGCCACAATTGAAGCGTTCGTATGTTCGACGAATGTTTTCCCATTCATTTCCCGCTTCTCATTTGGTGAAGTGTTTTCATTCGAAGGAATTTCCCATTTCCCCCCTTCTTCGTAGCGCTTTGCCTTCGGGATTCATCCTCGATCTATCTGGTATGCGCTTTAGTCGCTTCGATCGCTTCGAGGACGAAAAACGGACGGACGAGTTCCGAAGTCGCTCATGCAGTTCATCTCCCGATCGATCTGCAGCACGTGCAGCATAGCCGGTCATGGGCCGGGTGTGTCAGGTGATAAAATGCCTTAACTCCTATCCCTCCCTGATCACTGATACCTCTTCCCCCTGAAATCCTTCCATTCCCGTGGTGTTTATTTAATCTACGCCTCGGGATCGGGTTTTTCCGGCATTCGAATTGAATCGAAGACCCCGGACATGAACCGCCATTGCCGGCAAGATTCGGACACCGGGATAACAAGGTTCAACATCATCCACCGTATCCTGCAGTGGACACAGGATGGCGTGTCGATGGCACTGAAACTTTGCAAACTTCCGTTAGTGTCGAGGATATCGCAATGCCCTCGACCAGGTCCCGGTGTTCAACTCAATCAAAAAAGGCGAATGGAAAGCGTTCGCTGTACGGACGAATGGACACACATCCGAACCGGTTTGGCAAAAGTATGACGTTGTTTTGCGATTTCATTGCCGTCCTTCACGGTACATTCACATTCGAGCACGGAAACTTCCGACAAACCCAAAAAGATGTGTCTTTTCATGTGTCTGTTCCAGTTGAAAGGTTATGTTAATGACTTTCCGTGTGCGGTTGAGTCGTAGCAGCAGCAGCAGCAGCAGACTGAGGCAAAGATTTGAAAACAAGAAATCGACAAAAAAGGGATAATGCGTCAGCAGGAAAATGGGATTTATAACTCGAATGGACCTTGCATATTTTGTGCTGTTATTGAGTTGTTTGAACTGATTGATTTACGTATGAATAGTATAGAGGTAGAGGGGTTTCCCCCCAAACCACAATACAGCCGGGTGCCGGTGAAGTGTAGAAGTTTTCATTCTATTATCAAAACCGGTAGTTTATTGTTTCAAAGTTTCAAACCAGTCACACTCAAACACGCTGCCAAGAGAAAGCTCTCCCGCAATGACAACTAATCTCACAAGTAACGGGTTTGAACGGAGCATGTGGTGTGTGTGTGTGTGTGCAACTATTGGCACCTGAAACAGTGCATTGGCGTACTTGTCCTGCAAACAAACTATAGTTCTCGAACAATCGTGAGTTGTCTCTCATTGAATCTCAAGATGTTCCTCCATTTGGCATCCGCGGTGCCATTCAGGAGAGGGAGCAGCTCGCATCACGCATTCCTGTCCCGTTTGCAGTATCAGACAGCATTTTGGAGTGGCTGTGGTGTACCAAGTACATTATAAAATGTAATGTAATGCAGCCGGTAAGAGAAAGAGGAAGAAGAGAGAAATGCAAGGTTGAAGCACATGCTTCTGTGCACACGCAACCGCTGTGGAAAAACGATGACAGCATCCGCACCGAAAGTTTGTGCGACAAAAGTTTTCCCATTCAATGGCACGCCAGAAGGACACACACACACACACACGGAGCTGCATCGGAGTTATGCTACGAATAATGGTAGGAACCGAAGGAAAGGAAAGGAAGGGGTGAAACTGGCAAACGAGCAACTTAGTGGTGGTGTTTCCAGGTTTCAATACCCAACACACATCTTTGCTGGAATAGAACCGGGAATGGTGCACCGTTACAGTAGCAGCAGCGAACGAAATGTTGTTGGCAGTTTGGTCAACATTGCATTCAATGGTGGGCATAAATGTGATTTTATGCTTCGCCTTTTGTGGAAAAAGCTCATTTTGAGTCTTCAAACGGTGATATCAAAGCGAAAACATTTAGCAAAGCTACGACGGGGGCTCGGTGACAGTTCCAGCATCCAACTACTAATGAACTATTCATAGCTTCACCTTTTGCCGTTGCCGTTAACGAGATACCCCCCCCCAAAAAAAAAAAAAGAAACCATGGTAGTCAGGATGGTCCACTCACCGAGATTCCGAGATCCATTGCGTCGCTTTGGTGTCGACTCCGTTAATATTCATGACCGGGGGCCGGACTGACCGAGGCCGGTGACAAAAATTTGTTCAATTCGGGCAATCTCGGTTCTCATGACAAATGTGGTTACTTTGCGTGGCCTACTCCGGTGGCCCGCAGTGACAAACACACACACACACCCATACTCACACATAATCATAATCTCCAACAGGCATTTCGGGCACTCGCAAAGCAGGGGCGTGGGCAATAAATTAGTTGACGACGAAGTTTAGGCAATATGTTCCATGTATGGAGAGTCGCGCGGCATAAATTTGACCATTGCTAACTAACTTTCCTAAACTCGTTACTGCCCGACTGCCTTCCAGTGACCTTCTCCAGTAGCCGGCGGGTGTGCCAACGATCGTCTCGACGATATGGCGTATTATCGCCTCTATGGATTGGGCGTAGTAAATTTAATTCCGTCGTCGTCGTCGACACAAACGTTCCGTACACAACGGCGGGCAGCAGCAGCAGCAGCCCGTTTGGCGATAAATCAGAAAGTTTTGATCCTGCACGGCCGGGTTCGGTTTAAATGGGCTGTTCGGGCTGGGTGGGGCGGACGGTGAGTTTCCTTTCCTATTCCTTACATTTTTATTGCCCCGTGGAGTGGAGCACCTCCGGAGAAGTGGTTCCGGCTACAGCCTAGCATCGAGCATTCAATTGTGACCCCTCGGGTCGATCGAAATTCGGCCCACCGCGACCCATACCGAGCTCGCGAGCGTTCGCATGAGGCTCGCGAGTCCAGACCGATCACCACTCTATGATATAGCGACTCAATCGGCTCTATCGGCGTCACTAACGAGCATCCATAACGGTCTAATCGGGGACCGTGAATGGCAGCTTTGCGCTATTATTAGCAATGGCGCTGAGCAGCGCGGAGCACGCGGGAGGGGGGGGGGTGTGCCGGAAGCAATAGCAGCTTCAATAGCTTAAGCCACCTATTGTGACAACCAGGCCGTTTGTTTCAATATCTTTTATTGCTGTTCATGCGCCCGACGCCCGATATCGTGCACAACAAGGATTCATGGTTTGCCTTCTCTGCCGGCTGACAGGTTATGATTGCAGCGCGTTTGAATTATGTGCTGCTGTAATGTATCAACCTGTTTTCTTTTTTAATGGCGATTCGGTTCTCGGAAGTGGCCACAAATGAGCCGTAGCGACTGGACTGGTAGACATCCATCTTTTGACGCACCCAATGACACCATGATGACTGTTCAGTGCGTTCACTTCATCGATCATCGAGCATCGCATCGCAGCGAGCGGCGAACGGAAATAATTAAACAACTTTACGCTCCGGAAAATGAGACAAATGTGCACAAAACGATGGTTACGGTTTGCAATTACTTCACCCTGGGACGTTATCACAGTTGGCCTTTCGCATGGAGACGTCCTCCATGGTGGCGCCGTCGATCGATGCCGATGCCGAGCACCGGAAACTGCTAACGATGCTAAGTAGTGATAATGAGACAAATATGTCTTGGCGTCCCTGGACGGGACTACCGGGAGCGGGCAGGCCGATGTCCTCTATCCATTGTCCGTTGGTGGACGCTTTAATGTACGGTGCGAGGAGCGAAACAAGCGAAACGTCCACTGTCACTGGGGTTTTTCGGGTCCGGGTCCGTCTCCGGAGAGCAATTTGCCACTTTTCGGCCGAATGGAAGATGACGATCAGATAGATTCGTCAGCGGAGAGACAAACGATACGATATTACCGGGGACGCACCGGAGCGTGCCCTTCGATTGCGTGCGCGCCAGAGATTTACATAATTAATTCCCTTCATTACGGTTCGGTTCGAAATGCCGTCCGTGACGATTGCGTTGCGCTTGATGGTTTGTATAAATATTCATTGCATTCCTGTACTCGGCAGTATAAGGCCTTTTTTTCTACTGCCCACCGTGATAGGTGAGTGTATGTTGTGCGAAAGATTTTTGCATCTCATAACATGCCAGAGACCAGACAAGACCGGATAAGTTTATGAGGAATTTCGTGCAACTGAAATTAGATGCAACTTTGGCGTTGGCAGGATGTACGGGACAACAGTATATGTTAGTTCCCTTGTTATAAATGCATTACTTTTTGGAAACTTGCATCAAAAGGAAAATTCAACGGTACCCCGGTGAAAGCCGGTTGAAAGCGATAAGCAAGCAGCTTTTCTGTTAGACGTCAGTCATGGAAGCTATTCGAGGTTGGCTGGTGTAGTTTCAAGGATAATTTTATTCTATGAAGCACATCAAAGAATGGGGTGGATAAATGCATTCAATAGCCACGCGATGACCTACATTGTAGCGGAGAAAAGACTAAACGCAGCGGAAGCTGTAAATAGTGCCAGCGAGGTGTGAGATATCCGATAAATGTTTGGGTTTTCTTTGGGATGCATGAAATAGTGTGTATTATGATAAAAAAAATCCTCTGATTTATTTGACTGTCCTTGAATGTTTTGTGTCGGTTGGAATTTTGCGAAGCATTGTTGTTTTCTGTCGAGCATTTTTATTTCTGTATATTTGTAATCAATACCTCCTCACCATTTGACGAAGAAGCCATTACGAGCTAATTGACGCGCTGTAATTAATTAATAAGAAAAATGATTTCTATGAATGTACTCACATCGAAATATGGTGCAGGGATGTCCCCATTCAACAGATTCTCTGTATAGATTGATCGATATTTGATATTTGAGGCTAATAATGTGAGTTTGATGTATTCATTATGCTAATTCTTTGTGTAAATAAAAATTAGATGTTTGATAACTTTAATAATGGAGAGTATTTCAACAATTCTATGATGTTTGTTAATTGCTTGGTAAATAACGTATTCAGCATTTCCTTAACACAATACTGCTGAGCTATTTACCGCAGTAATCGATCCTCTCACTACTCCCCACTACCACAGTACACAATTCAAACAAATCATAATTTATCAATTCATACATTATTCAAGCATCATGAATTCATGCCTTCGTTACAAGCAATTTGCATAACATCTAACTCGCGCACTCTCAACCCCATATGTTGTTTGCAGGAATCACCATCCCAGCAACCACAGCACTTCAACGGAACGTCAACGAACCCTTTTTGCTACGGAGCTGCGTCCGGTTTAAAGAATAAGCCATTTTCTAAGAAACCACCAAAAAGCCCCGTCACTCAGCACAGCCACCACCAGACAGCAGGACATCAACCGCGATGCGATGCGATGATGTCGGTGCACCGTGCGCGCGGCAGTGAAGTAGCTGAACTCTCTCTCCTTTCCTCGGGTTCCGTTTTTCTTTCCGCTCGCCACTCTCCGTTCCACGTGACCTGAATGAATACTGGCATAAATTTTCCACACAAGATTGTTTGAATGAAAGCTGGAAAAATATTGTTCATTCCTAGATGCTCCGGCAGCTCCGGCGCAGTAAATGGAGCAGTGGCCACCGCCCCCCTCCAGCAGAAGCCAACCGCCCCGGGGTCGCCGCTCAGGCGCGAAGGGAAGGGGTGGCGGTTTTTCCTATATTTTTCACCCACATAAATCTTACCCTTTCAACGCCCCTTTAAATGGCGGGATTTCGTGCAAGAAGCTCCCATAAACGTAAATCAATACAAAACACCACGCTGAAATGTGTTTCGCCGTCCGCCGGTCCGATGGGAGGTCCGATGGATCTCTCTCTCTCTCTCTCACTCACTGCCCGGTTTGCGCCGCTAGTTTCTAGTCGGCCACTGTTGTTGTTGTTGTTATTGCTGCTGCTGGTGCTGGCTGGCTGGCGTCGTCGTCGTCGCCTAGCCTCTAAATTATTACTTCTTGAGCTGGCGCAGAGTGCAAGTCGAGAAGCTGCCGAGGCGGCGAGTAAGAAAGCAAACATGATGCTTGCCCGCGGGCCCGGGGTTTTTTGTGGTTTTTGTTTACACTTAAGTCGACTCCGCTCCGGTGCCGACGCAGTCACTATGTCGTGCTCGTGATATCTTGAAAGAGCCCGTTGGTTGCAGTCCCCTTAACCAAGAAGTGGTTCCTGGGGCTCGTAATCGGTAAAAGGCGCTCGTAACGCATCCCCGCATCGAGTTTTGCGGTGTTGCCGCGAGGTGCCATTGTTCACGATAAACAGTCCATAAATCATGGCGCATTTCAATTTAATTTGCTCTCGAACTCGTGCATCGGAAAGGGGAAAATTCCCGCTTTGGGGCCGATTGGGCGGTTGAGAGTAATTTTCCGGCATTTGTACCGCACGTATTGTGTCACCTCAATGCTGCTGCAATGAGCAAGGCATAAAAGCATAAAAGAAGCTCATAAATATATTCGCACCAGGCCCGCTTCCCAACAAAACCCCAACAGTTTGGCACTCGAGACCGAACCGTTTGTGTCGATACTCTCCGGAGTGCCGGAGGTCCTTCGGCGAAGAACGGTTGTTCGGCAGCAAACAGCATGCCAGCAAACCGGCAATCGGATGCCCGCTCTGCTTCTTGCTCCGGGCATACCGGAATCCATCCTCCTTCTCTATCCGGGACAGAAAAAAAACGATGAGCGGCACATGTGTCTGCATATTGATTTGTACCCAAATGCGAACCGAAAATTGATCGCAAAAAAAGGGCAACGAAGAAGATGAAAGGAGACGAAGAAGAAGAAGAAGCACGAGTAAGACGCACGGGAATGTGCATACAGAGCGTCCTCCCGGTCCAGCGTTGAATATGCTTTGTGTGTGTGTGTGCGCAATTTATCAGCTTTTGGCTGCCACCATGTGTTCCTTCGTTCGTTCGTTCGATTGGTCGGATCGTACGGCCCCACGATGGATGATCCCGGGCACTCCCTCCTTCGACTCCCTGGCAGTTCGATTGCTGCGTCGTCGTGGCCTCGAGCTGCTTTATGCGTAGTCATGTCGTGGTGCTCCGTGCTAAGCGCCTCGTGGAGGGGACGCGGTCTGCGATTCGTCGGGATTACGGTTCGCAACACGCTTTATGACTGGGTCAGCCGTTCAGATTCGCCATGGAACTGGTGCTGCTGCTGCTGCTTCTGGTCCTGTGCTACTTCAAGATGAAGCGGAAAAATCGGTAAATGAATGGTACTAAATTACACAACGAAGCAGTCGTTCCACTGCACGCCGTCACCGTTGCCTGAGGAAGGAGGGAAGAGGCTGTCAGTAGTGGCGACTGTTAGCTTCCTTCCCCGGGGCCACAATCACGAGCAAGTGCTGAAGCATTCCGTTTCGAATGCCTTTTTCGGGATTCTCCGCTTGGTACAGCAGCACAACACATCGGAATCACTGTTGTAGTTGCAGATCGTTGGTAACCAACAGCGCACTAATCAGCTTGCTCGATCGAAATAGAGTGTTGAGAGCAAAAGAGAAAAGGGAGCGTTGTGTTATGAAGATGATTGGTTTTGATGTGGTGCAAGTTTGTTGATCAATCACGTTGGCCATGATGATGGATTCACTCCAGCCCGGGCACCGCGCGTAGGGTTGGGTTTTGGTTTGTTTTGGAGCTTGGCGTGACGTCGTTTACGTCTAGTCAATCCTGTACCACGACAGACGTCCAGACATCTAATAAACATCGTTGCTTTAGGGCAATTTGAATCAGAATTTACTTACGCCATTTTCATTCCCAACTGGTGCTCGTGAGTGGGAACCAAAACGCTCGGAGGAAAACAGAATCATAAAACCATTCCTATTAGGTTCGTATCCTCGTATCAACTATTCAAAACTGACTCACAAAGGCACATTAGGGAAAGAAATAACCCCCGGCAAAATGGTCGGCCATTGGCCTTCCCATGCGTCCGTCGCTCTACTTCATTAATCTTAATCTATTTCCGTCGAACGGTATCCATCTTGCGGCATCCCGCGTGCGTGGAGCAAATGGAAATTTATTTGCAATCCGATCGTCACACACTTATGCAAACGAGTAAATAAGAACCTATCGGGATTGAAAAATTAGATTGCAATAGGGTCACTAAGGGTTTTCCTGCCCGGGAGCAATCAGCCAAAGCCCTTTGCCCCGGCCTCTGCCATGACCTCTCCCTTCATCCCCTTCATTCCCGTGCCCGGCTAGTGCACGGTAGAAGGAGGGATAGTGTTCTTTTTGATGAGTTCTTGGTTAGATTGTGTCCGCCGATTCCATTACGGTCGCCATCCACGGTGCCCCCCCGGGGGCTATGGACCGTGAATGGATGGATATCGTGTCCGAGCGGGACCGAGACCGCTTGTGCTGGGTAAAAATATCTCCGATGTTGGGGCTTTTGGAGGGCTCCCGTCCTTGCAGACAATAGTTGGTCGGTGGCCATTAAAAAGGAAGGAATTTCAAATTCTTGGAAGGATATGAAGTGGAATGTAATGGGGGTTTCTCGTTGACCTCGATCCTCTGGCCATCGGATAGTTTTCATTTCCATTCTCTTCCTTCCCAAACACATTGCCACTGCCATCCATACTTCCACGAATCGCGTTTCCGTTTCGATGCAAATTTTGTCGGGTGGACTGAAGTCGTTCCGGAGAAAGCGCCCGATATTTTGGGGAACAGTTGGCCACAGCCTGCTCGGATGATGGAGACGCTGTAAGATGTGTATTTATCATGCTGGTACCATGCTGCGATGGCGCGCTGGAGTATTGTTTATCGATACATCATTTCGATAATTTGGATACTTACAGGCAGAGTTTATTTCAGAGTTTCACGATTTTCTTCTTACTTTTAAATTATTTTGCAACATAAAGCACATTGACTTATTTCAGCTTAACTGCTTTTAGAAGAATTTGTACAAGATGCCCTGAGACAGAATAGAATACTAATTAGGATCAATAATTGAATGCTCCTTCTTCTGTTTCTTTTTCTTCTTCTTTTTATTATTATAGATTAATGTATTATAATGAAAATAAAAAACAACCACTGCAATGGGTTATGAGAAAACATAAATGAATAATAAACAACAAAAGACCTGAATGTATAGAACCAGCAGTCAGTGACTATACAGAATATCCAGAGAAATTGCAGACGTTCTCAGTGTAGACACATTTTTTAAGCAATTGCTTATCTTATTTTTCAGAGTCGAGGTAAGTCTTTTCAAAGAAATCAAAGTCATCCGAAACGCTAACCGTACACTATGCATAAAGCCATGGCAATATTTTAACAAAAAGGCAATACCCAAGACCACAGAACTAATGCTTCTGCTCTGGCGTACTCAAGCTCAGACACCATGAGATGTGATTCCATTCCTGGTAATAGGATAACGTCATTTTTATCCTCCTTCTTTTTATAAATTGGAATCACAGCAGCGGATGTCCCAATGACAGCGTAACTCTGATGGTCTGCATTGGAGAGACGACCATGCTTCATAATTCAAGGAAACTGGTTGGATTTGCATCAGGATTGAGGGCTTATGTAGGTTTTATTTGATGCAGCGTAACATAAACCGTTCACTCAGGAAAATCAGATGGATTAGAGATGGTAAGAAAACTTTTTTCAATCAATAATTATTAACAATATTTTGTTTTTATCATTATTAAGAATATTCTAATTTTTTCGCACTTCTCTTGAACTGCATCAAAAGAATTATTATTTAATATTTTGATATTTTTTGCTCGAATTATTACATTTTTTTTCAGCGATCGAGAATCCATTGGTTTAATCAGAAAATTGATTTAGTAACCAATTTTTGACTGATTTACATCCGCGCATTAAATCTCCCAACCATTTGTTTGGAGAACGCAATTCGACCGTGATTAGATTATATGGTCAATATAGTAACGGCCGCGGTAAAAGGGGAAAAGTTAGTACCAATTCAAATGCCTTTTGAAAACTCATTTAAAAACCTTTGCCAAGCCACTCTATTCCACTTCATGTACCTCCTCTCTCTCCCCGACTCGGTAGATTCCCAGCTTTTCTGACAAACACAGAAGACACCGTTAAGTTTTCGTGTTTTAATTAAATCAATAAATTTCCTCCGTTATCCGTCCAGACTCCGGCGTCGGAGGTGCAGAAGCGAAAACCGAAGCGAAGCCAGGAACCCGCCATCATCTGGTTTCATCTCTGCGTTCGTCGTCGTCGTCAGCGGCTAATTCGCTGCGTCTGTTTGTCCAACTGTTTCCGAGTGCAGCAACTCTTCGCCAACCCTGTAACCGGTGGGGCGAGGAAAAAAAGGAATACTGCACCTTCTACTGCTCTGTTGGTTGCTACGACAAAAGGGGTTCCGCGGCCAGGGTGCTTCCCGACAGCACGAAATGCACGAAACTCCCAAAAGATAGTGCCTGACTGGTGCTGGGCACTGAGTTTGGCAAAGTTATGATTTATCGCGATGGAAAAGTAAAGCGAAAAAGGTTAAATAAAACAAATCCACAAACAACCGTCACCATCTGCCACCTTCCCTTCCTTTCCCTTCCCTATCCCTCTCACGGTGCACATCGCAACGAACGAAGCGAAGCGCGCAACGTGCACCGGATCCGAGGGAAAATGGAAAAAGTTACGCGAGCGAGTAATATTTTTCATTTCACAATCATTGTATCGCACACCGTGCCCGGGTGTCGGGTGGCATTTTTCATTTGCCCAGCAGCAGCCACCGGCACGATCACGCGGTTTGGCTTGGCTTGGCTTGGACCTGGACTGGTGTGAAGGTGCAAGACTTATGCTGGTTCCGCGGCACAAATGGTGGACCCATCGGGGGAGTGCAATCGCGTGGGGTTTCAGAAGATTTTCCGCTCCATTGACCTAACACCGCCAACAACAGATGGTTTTGGAGCACCCTCACAGAGAGAGAGCGCACAGAAAGGAGTGCAAGGAGTGCTTCTAAATATGAATAAAATTTGAATTGCACGATATGGAGTGTCCGGAAGGCGACCGTCACGTTGTTTCACTTCTTCGTGGCAATGATTGATTTTATTTGAATAAATATAAATAACATATTTATGTTCTATATCGCTCTGGAGTGCCATCTTCGAGGAAGGATTACTCCACTCCACCTTTTGTTTCTGTTTGCACTTTTGGAAAGTTATCTTCCACTAAATCATTCTTCGATTGAATTCCCCTTCGCGCCCGCGGTTCATCTATCGACCATCCTGCCACACGCTACACGATGCGTGATTCATATACATTATGCAGAGCCCGGAAAACCGTACCTTATGTTGGCGATCGCCGTGCCACCATGCAGCCCTTGGCCCCCTTCCATCATTTATGCGAACTGAATTACATATTCTGTCCGTTGCCTCTGCCCTTCCGGAATGGTGATATATATATTATTCCGCCACCTGGCTCCTGGGGACCGGCGGCAGACCAGAGCATCGTTAGTACCGTCCCACCGGCAAATTCCAATCATCGACAGCGGCAGAACGAAAACGGCGACGATGAGCGATAATGATGATGACAGATGCATCTGTATTGGTTTGTAGGCAATTTACGTCACCGTCACCGTTCTTCCTGCCTTCCAGCAGCGTCGTCGGCTTAGCTTAGCATCGCCGCCGCCGATGTCGCATCCTTGCCGGGCCAGATGGCACACATGCAAACGCCAACGTTCGTGCCATCTGGTACGATCTTTGCCTCTCTCTCGCCCGGCAAGACGTAATCGTCCCCAAGAACCAATCGTGAAATCCCATTAGCATCAATCATTTTCTCCACCTTTCCCGGTGGTTGGTGGAGTGTGAACAGCGCAGCGTGCGTGTGTGTGTACGCTTAGGTGAACAGGGATGGTGTCAGCGAGTTGTTGGATTTCCCATTCTTTTCCCCTGTGCCTGCGCCATCTCTTCACGCGCACGAAACAAACCTGTCTCGACGTGTGACGTTGAGACAAGAAGGTAGCTACTCGAAAAACGAAAATTTGATTATATTTCATTAAACTGTGTAGTGGGTCGTGGTCGTCCGGTGCTTGCCCCGGGTGGTATGATCATTAAAATCAATTAAACGACTTTCGAACAATGTTTTCATGCCTTTTAGTGGGCAAGTGTGGCGATCCCCATCGGCAATGTCACCTCTTGCTGGTGGCGTAACACGAAAGTGATTAAAAAGCCATGCGTTAATGCGTTAGTTGGTGGGTGCACAGTGTTGCTGCCTAATCTGTAATCTGCTTTACAAAGCGATTAGCGAAGCGAGTGCGATTGCGTTTCGCGGATTGGAAGCGCCATTTTCCCTGTTTTGAAGTTCATCTTAAAGCCATTCTTCAAGCACCAACTTCTTCCGCACATTTAGATGCAACAGAGAGAAAGAGAGAGAGAGCTTCGAATGCACGACGACCTCCACCATTTATCAATTTTCCCCATCATCCCGGAATGTGCAATTGATATTCATGTGACCTCAGAAATGAATGGCTTCGGTGCCGCCGGCATTGCACGGATGGAGGGAGCATGGAGGGAACAATGCAACTTAATGCTCGAACCCTACGCAGTGATTTGCCAACCGCTGCATCGCTGCATTCGGTGGCGCCACCATACAGGGCGCCCCCAACGGGTGTGAGAAAATGGTCCCCAAGCGTCCGATAATATTCATTCCTGGCCGATTGGTAGTGTCGATGGCCAAGGGGATTCTTAACCTACATCCGGAGTATGCAAATAAGCTGCCATCCTTTCCGCAGGCACAGACACAAGCACCGAAGCACCGAGAGGACACAAGATGGCCGGTAAGTGGTTTAGGTTTAGGGCACAGGACGATAGCTGGGTGTATTTTATCACTAACTAATTGAAATACTTCCTGCATACTTTCTCTTCCCTTTCCTCGAACGATCGAGGTCGCCATCCACAATCACCTTCCTTAATGCCCCCTTCATTCCCGGATGTAGAGGTCCTGATGCAGTGTGGAGCGTGTGTGGAATCAATTTCTTGAAGAAGAACACAAAGGAGCGACAGTTTGTTGAGACTATTTCAAAGTTCGAGAGACGAGATTGCACGCAGCTTTCACAACACAACTGCACCTCCAACACGCCACGCGAGGAAATGCGCCTCTTAGGGCCTACATTCGACCATCAACTTCACTGCCGATTGATTCTGTGACCGGGTGCTGCTGTGGCCGGCCGCCAGAGATCAAGTGACAACCGACGGTAAAGACGCACTGATTGGTAGTTGTGTCGCTTGATGGCAAATGATGATGAAATGCCGACGCCTGTGGTTTGCTTCCCCCATTTAGATTGACTATGCTTCTTGAGTTCGAAGTCGCTTCCTACGCTACACCATCCTGCCACCTTCCCCCTCATCCCTCGCCTAACAGTAACTTTCTCGCTTGTTTCTGGCCGTTCTGGCCGTTGTTTCTCTGCGCGAAAGGGGTTCGCAAATGAATAAAACATCGACAACCCGCGTGTCTGAGACGTGCTCGAATCGATCGAAATGATGCGATGCCTGATATCGGACGGGAGTTGGCAAATGGTAGAAGCTGTTCAGCGGATAAATCGACGAATCGATGAACTTTGTGCCGTTTGGAGGAAGTTTTCAGGAGCGGTTTGAGGGATGGGCGGTTGGAAAATTGTGGTGTATGGTGCGTCCTCGCCACCACACCACCCCTTCGATGTCGATCGATTTCGATTTCAACAAGCAGATGCCGTGCTCGAGATGAAATATTTTTCGATTTTCCACCTTCCAGACACACATACAGACTCTCTCTCTCTCTCTCTCGCGCGCTCGCGCTGCAGTTGATGCATCTGTGGAGGACGGACGGCAGGACGGCAGGACGGCAAACCGTAAAGAGTGGCAATTGATTTGGAAATCAGAACCATTGCTAGCAGCATGTACGTGTGCGGTAGAAGTGGAAATAGTTGCTCTATTCAAACAGGGGGTAATTGGATGCAGGTAACTTTTTACGCCGACGCGCCGGATTGAGGGCATACTGAGGGTCCTAGCAATGCGCACCATATTTTATGCTTGATTACTTAGTGTCAAGAGATTAATTTGCTTTTCATTTTATTGAAGTGGCACTAGTTGGCCGTTCACTCTCCAACTATTAAGAGGTGACATGTTCCCGATTTACGATACATTGATGTATTGGACGCGTGGTTCTGAGTTTATGGCTGTATGGAGTATTTGATGTTCAATTCGCTGGTAAACAGTTAAAAGAGTAGTAAACAATTATTTTTTGTAGCATAATGCACAGAATTTATGATTTTCACTGATTGAAGGTTCTTCATCAAACGCTTTGGGGATTTTTACGTGCGATCGTTTGAGTTACAACACTTTTTTTTTGTGCCACCAACCACCCAGCAAAAGCATGATCAACGTTCCACTTCCAGCGCTAAGCGGACTGCATTCTTTGGTGTGTTCAGCATCGAGTCCTGGCACACAGACACCGACGAACCGGCCGACCGAACGACCGAGCAGCCCATTTATGTGGTCAGTTACATAAATCACTGACTGCATTAACACGTTACGCGTGGTCAGCACCGTGGCCGGGGTGCCCGTCGGGCTTACCTCCAACACAGGACATTAGTGGCAACTCCGACGTCCATCGTGAATGGCTTTCAAAACTTTTAAACTCGGTGGGCCTACGCCGGCCATTTTTGCTGTGTTTCGCACAAACGACAGAGAGAGAGAGAAAGGTGAAGGTGGAGAATATTAAAATTGTCGGAAACCTCGGCGGAAACTTGCGGTCACTGCTCGTTTCGGGAACTCCGTCACCATCACCTTGGAAGCAACCACAGCAGCAGCAGCAGCAGGCGTTGATGCGTCACAGCGACCACCACTATGCTATGCTGGAAGACGGTCGGTACGTGAGGCCGGTATGCGGGGTGGCCAGCAGCATATTAGCATAACCATAGTTAGCCAGTCCCAAGCGTCGGTGTCTGTTCTAGGTTCCATCGGTGCTCAAGGTGCCCCAGCTGCATAATTATATGTGTTGGTGGATGTGCGTGCGTGTATGTGTGTGTCGGTGTGAGTGCTTGTAACGGAAATGGATCTCCATGGGAGGGCGGCTGGACAGGTGCGGTGGGCAACACTAACGCCGAACACCGAACAAGCGCCATTTGCCACGTACCGAGCATTATGCAGATATGAGAAAATATATATTTTCCACGGCACGGAAAAGGCGCCGAGGCATCGTGCACCGGTATTTTTGGGCGCTTGGCGATGCGCTGACAGATCTGGAGATGAGATGTTCGGTCAGAGGCAACCTCGGTGTGTGTGCGTGTGTGCACCTTGATGCCTAGTGGCCTTTTTGAGAACCTGACTCTTTATTACTACCACCAGCAGGCAGGTACATTGTGATAGGCCGACGTTGATGCATTGCAGGTTGTTCCGTTTCCGTTCTTTCCTTATTTTTCATAGTGTTCGGGGAAAGTTAATTTTTGAAATGATGATATTGCTCATTAGCAAACATAGTGGACCTGTTGGAACATAGTTGGAACTAATAGAATTATATTAGTATTACAGATTGAGAAGTGAGTACTGTATGAATTGAAGTTGAATAAATGTTGTGATAATGTATTTAAACTCAAAGGTGTTGACGTTGAACGTTTATTTCGAACTCACTCTAACGCTCACTCTAACGCTTTAACCCTTTTAAACTTTTTTAACACACTCAAACTCTGTTAACACTTTTAACACACTCAACTCTCTTACTTCGTGCAACCACGGTCTCCCTTTCATATTGGAAACCGTTACTATGCACTCTAGAAGCAATGGCAACTTAGGTGTACTACTGATCATCTGCCTTGCATCTTCAACAAAAGGTTATGTTAAGTAGTTTATTGGAACAATATGTGCAAACAAAACTAGTGGAATGAGTGTTGCTTCTGTACAGTGTCGTACAGTTCTTAGCTTGACATCGGGCCACATTTGGATCACATTTGTTAAGTACAGAGTCACTATCTAAGAAAAAGCATTGATAGATTAATTAATATCCGAAGATTAAATGAAAATGTAAACTAATGCATTCCAAAGAAATGTGAAGAGTGGCAACCACTATTGCCTTCGACTTTAAACGAAATCGAGACCATTCCTCTTACTTGAATAGCTTTGGAGACAAGTGTTCTCAACTAATGCACCATTGAGTTATTGGCTTAAAGATGACATGTAATGACATAAATGAAACCTCATAATCTTACGTCAAGTGCTACCCGATACTGTATGTCAATTTGCATTTCTCTGAAATAATTCATTAAAGATTATAACATTCCAGACGAGACCATTTTCAATTTTCTTCAATTTGATCCACCATTTTGAACATTCTCTGAAACCAACAAGTTACCGCGGATCGAAGAAGATCGGATTGTCTGCTGGGAAGGTAGCGCAACTACCTCTATCCGCAAGCTCGCATTCTTCTCCACGGTCCCTCCGACAGGTGAAACTTTGCCCCAAGAATCGACGAACTTTGTGAAGATTCCCTTTTGAGAAGCGATTCCTTTCACATCGGCACATCAATACAGCGACCGCCGGACAAAAGGCAAAGGGACACGGCCAAGGGACCTGAAAGACCATCGCCCATTGGCTGACATCTCAACATATGCTGATGGGGAGCATCCGTCCGCCGAAAGGACCGGTTACCGGTTTCTCGTGCCGGCGGTGGTGCGTCTTTTGAAGTTTGCCGAATACCCCGGTCACAACTAATGCCGTCCAAAGGAACCGGACGTACCGGACCTGGACGGGCTAGTCCATTTGGCGTGTCCGTCCGTTGATCCGACGAGTCGCCGGAACTGGTGGACACTGGTGGGCGCCTCTTTCTTTCCGGAAGATTCAATAAATACCTTCCCTTCTTAGATGTACCGAAGTGGGTGAAGGAGTCCACCCCGTTGGGACCGATGGGATGGACCTTAGAACTTGGAACCTCGTAGGCCCAACGGGCATGTATTCAAATAACCGGCTGCAAACGGAGTCAACGTCTCGGGACCGTTCGGGCTGACCGTTCGACTGCTAAAAGCGGCCCGTGGGGTCATTAGGTTGGATTAAGACCACAATGCTACTCCATCATCAGCCTTTACCTTGACCGTGTCCGAGGAGAAAGGGAATTATGTTGCGCCAGAAAAGGGGTGGAACAGGGCTGATGCTGCTGCCGATGCTTCTCCGTTCGCTCGAAAGGATTCGCATTCAACCATACCGTGGGGTCCGCAAACCTTTCTCAATCTTCAGCCGTACATCAAGACGCACTCTCCATTTCACCTTGGTGATCTATTTTCGAGCCGCGCGGCCGAGGGGTTTGTGGGTGGCTGAAAAGTTGGTTCCCTTCTCAACGCTCACCATTCTTCGGCCTTCAACGTCGTCTAGCATCGGTTGAATGCCTTGGGCGTAAGAAAGGCTGCAACCGAGACACTATCCTCGTCTCGTTGGTGGAATATCAATACCGTCGGTAGGTCTTCGGTCGAGAGAGCGGCAGAGAGAGTGCGCAGAGAGAGAGGATCAACGAGAGGTGAATCAAAATTGGGTTTCCATTGCGGAGGAAAAAACCGAATAATGCTCCCTCCCCCCGGCCTCGTTCCCGGGCACACCGGATCGCTCAACCGGAACGTTGGTTCAAATCGAAAAACCGTTCGGTCTTCGGTTCGCTCTCGGTTCGCTGAAGGCGAAATGATTCCTTTCCGGATTCAACAGTGCCAGCGGCGGTGGGAGCGGTGCAGAATCTCGCCAACGCAGGCGGCGGCGGCGGCGGTGGCGGCGGGTACAATAAAACGTAATTTGAGATTATATCTTCCATCGAAACGCCGCTACCCGCCAACGTCTGGACTCACGCTGGATCAGATTGCTGCACCACCGTCGTCGTGGCCTCGAGGCAACGACGGCAAAAACTCCGGGTTGTTTTCCTCACCGGTTAAGGGGTTGATCTCCACCGGCTCTAGCAGCTCCGGTCACTCCGGTTGCCCAGGGGGTCACGGCGTAAGTAACGCGAGCACACGGGAATGTTAATGTGCGACAATTTGAGGTTGATAAATTGAGTTTTTCAGTTCCTGGCGCGCGCGCGCGCGCTCGCACGGTCACGAGTCCACTGTCCTGCAAAACGCTCCTACGCTCGCTTGAGTTATTTATTGTGAAAGTGGAACGGTGTTGGCGCTGGTTGGCGATAATGTCCGCATGGATTGTGTTTCAAGTACCGCGGGTTCCACGTGACGGCGGGTGATGTATTGCGCGCCTCCGCCTACGATGAAGCCATTTTATCTGTCTGTACACAAAGAAACCGCACGATGCAGCTCCCTTTGCGGATGTGCATCCGCCACCCATGCATCTCATGTCTTGTCGATGCAGTATGAATGATGGTCGATGATGAGTGATCGAGCGTTGATCGATTGAAAATAGTGGCGCTCCGCCACGCCACGAGCGTAGAATGTTCACAATGTGAAGAATGAATAACAATGTGATTGGTTGGGGGAAGAAAATCAAACAAGTAACGAGCATCGCGCGAATATCGGAGTGCACTTGGTGTGGATGATGTGGCGAAGTGCATTCTGCCGATGAAGATGTTGTTATAATAACTCTTGAGCAAAACGCTTGCGATGGCTTAATATTGAATAAAGTGAAGGTATGAGTTGTCCAATTTTGCCAAACCAGAAATACACTTTAAACGAACGGTAAAGACACCTAAGAAAAGTCTCTATGCCAAATAAGTAAATAAAATTATTAATTAATTAATGCATAAGTATGACAATATAGCTGAGACTCTCTGCCTAAATCTTGAATTTATTTTTTGCATTGTGCTGAGCGTAAGCGCCAATGATCTATTCAAGGTTGTTTTGCTAGTGTTATGACATTTTACTTGATCATGGCTAACTTGTTTAGTTTTGTTCTTCTTTTATATTAATTTTTCTTCTGTAAACGCATTTACCGGTACCAACTTTTCTTGCACTACGGTTTTTGAATAGTCTATGGATAAATAACAAATTTTGCTTCATTAAAATATCTCCTCGTGGGTTTTGCCTATTGTACCTTTGAATGTTGCTTGTGAATTAATGAATGATTTTACAAAGAACCACGTTAATGTAAGAATACATTGCTCAAAATGATGCTCAAAAATACGTATGAAATTTACTGTACCTTTTGCACCTATGCTGCAATTTCACTTTCTCATATAATTGATTTCCAAATATTGATTTTATCCATAACTATTGGCTTTCCTCATTGAAAAAAAGAATAGATACAAAAATCTCAATTCAAGATACTCAACAAGACACTTTCAAATGAGCAAACTTTGAACGAAGACTTTAACACGATCACAGTTATGACCCATTTAAAAGAAATGAGAATCTCACCACGAACAAAACACACACCCCTCGTGTATGAGAAGATTTTCGGTCGAAGAACACATTCGTACCGAGTGCATTTGCCGTGCTGTGCATCATGTTTTTGAGCATCGTGTGCTAATGGACGACCAACGAACGACCCGACCGAACGATACAAGCCGGAAGCCGAAGGTGCTAACCGATAAGCCTGTCATACATCATCTGCCAAACATTGTCGTCGTTTGCGGTTTATGGCCGAACCTACCGACTGCTCCACAGCACCTTCTATCCCAAAAACAACCCGGTCACAGCAACACATGTTGTTTAACGAAGGATTGGCCACCGTCACAGCATCAGACAACCTGCTGGTGGTGGTGGTGCTGGGTACTGCCTGCTGGTTCCTGGTGTCTTGTTTTTCAAATAAACATTTCTTCTTCGTCCGCTTCGTCGGCAAGAAAGTGTCATGGCGTCATGGCCCTTCGACAATGGCGGCCCGATGCCCGAATGTCCTAAGTCTTTGCTGCTAACAGCTGACAGTTGCTGCTGCTGTCCGCCGGGTTTCTAACCGTATCGGGGAAAGTGTTTTCCCCACGCCGAAATGCATGCTTTGCTGGCGTGTAAAATGACTAATCCCCAGCCCGACGCCCGACCGTTGTACACCCGGGGTTTGTGTGGTTTCTGCTCCGCATAAGCTGTGTTCCGAGCAGCTTTCTGGAAGTTTGCTGCAATAACCAGCGCAGGGCGTTCTCCTGTATTGTGTTTTTCCCGGTGCAAGTGCAGCGCGTGTGTCCAAAGACGACGACGACGACGAAGAGAAGAAGAGGAGAGCGAACATGAACATCGTGTAGCAATTGTTGGAAGCTCCCTTGTTGTGGCTAATTCTGTGTCTCACGTCCGTGAATCGTCCAAGAAAGAACGAGTGTTCTCCATCTCTTCGTGTGTAGTTTGAGGAGTTATTTTTGTAAAATTTTACGCACATCACATCATTGTACTGACGGGACTGTTCTCGTGTGAGTAATCCTGACACACTGGAAGTGAAGTACTAATATTGCAGCATAACTGTTGTATGCTGTTTGGTGTGTTTGCGGTTCACTTTCCGTCAATGTTTGCCTGAAGTGGAGGGCGGCGGCGTCATCGTCGTCGTTTTGGGCAGGTGCAGGCCGCCACTAGTGGTCACCAGTTAGCACCAATTGGATTTCGGTTTACCTAGCATTATGCTAACACTGTTCCACTTAATCGCTTTTCACTAATTTAATGGGGGTGGGGTTGAGGATTGATCGCTTCAAATCATTTTCCACATTGCGCGTTAACTAGCTTCGATCTATCCACCTTCGCCACAGGCCACATAATTAACGTTCTCTGTGTGTGTGTGTGTGTGCTTGTGTGCGTATACTCAAAATCCCTAATCCGCGCTAATGCAAACACAAACACATCCGAGATCACATCGACCACGAGTAGCGGTTCGCGAGTCTATCCGAAAGCTCATATTTGGTGATGGAATGAATTAGTGCGTGAAACACGATATCGTCCATCGGACCGTACCCAGAGCCACTGGGACTCCTCCTTTTCCAGACTTCCACACTTCACCGATTATGGACCCGTTAAAGTGCAGACCCAGAGGTACGGTTCGTGGTTGGATCTCAGTTTGGTTTCTAGTTTCTGGTTTGTGTCTTAGCTTTACTGCACCGACTGACCGACCGACCGTCAACCATGATGATCATGATCAAGGAACGAGAAAAAAATGCGAATCGCCATTCGCCCGAACGCAATTTCCATCCAAGGGGCAAATGGTCGCTCCAGTGTCGTTGTAATATCTTTTGGCAAGATTTTGAAGTGTGGTTTCGTTATCCCTTCTCTGACTGACAAAACGACAGGATGAATAATCCATTCTTCTGCAAGCTGTCGCATTTCGTCGCTTTCTCTCTCTCTCTCTCTCTCTCCCAACCCCGGTCTGGACCGCGATGATGTCGCTAGTTCGCGAGTTTTACCCTTCCCTGCCCTGCAGCCGGCTTGTTTCCGCCTCGACAAATAGCCCGAAAGACAATGTGACGAGAGGAGAAGGATCTGCAGAACCAAGGAGCCTCCAAAGGCTCACGGGTTCTACGGTTCTCAAGAAACTACTCGCACTGCAAGCTTTTCTGGGCGCATCCCGGTGCTTGAACTCGCCTCTATTCTCCTTGTGCACCGCATTGTAGACACGACACGATGGGGGAGAGGGGTTTCTTTTCTGGTCTTCCCCCTTTTTGGTGGTTTCTTTCAATTCTTTGCCTCTCCAGCTGGCGCTTTTCTTTGGAATAAATTTTCATTGGACATCCGAGAAGGGGTGGGGGAAAAGGGTGTCACGAACAGGAACAGGGAAACGTGAAACGCCAGCCCGAGGCTGGTGCATCGTTCGGTTGGTGGTGGCGACCAGTAGCGCAATGGACGTCGGTCGGAACCGGAGGGAATCAAATGCTGGATGTGGAGGACCCTTCGTTCGTTCTTTGTTTGGACCCGCTTCGTACGTGCTGATGAGTGTGAGTGGTTCCTTGACGCTTCTGGCTTGTTCATGGCTTCGACATTGTTGCGTGCGTGCTTCAAACCAATACCACAATAATGGACGTGTCGGTCGGTCGGGTCAGTCAATTTTATAGCAAGCGCAAACAGTGCAGCGTTCGTTATCCGCAGAAAGCTCACTGGTAATGGCGATTCGATGGATTGTTTTTGAAGAAGTTTCGTGGTTGTACCACGGTGTACGGTTGGCATTAGCCGAGGATAGATGATTGTTTTAAAGGGTTCTGGGGTCCTTTTCACATACTAGACAAACATGTAGTTAATAAAATTTGTTTTTTAAAACTGAGTTTTGCATCATGTGCTCATTTGACCAATCAATAATCATGTGAAGCATTTAGAACACATTTATCTCACACTACTATACCTTATTCACAACGAAATTATAAACACTTAGTATGTTTCAAACATGCTTTGGTATTTTATCATTTTACATTCGACTTGGTTTCAATTTGAGAGCATCATCTTCTTATTGCCGCTGCATTTTTTAGTCAGGATTGAAGATTCTCATCACAAAACTAATAAAATGTATCAATCATCGGCACATGAAGTGTCTATATCAATAGTTGTCTACAATCCACCTTAGAACGAGAAAGCTTGACAGTATGTGAGAATGTCATTTGGTAGCAGTTACTATTTGATATTGGAATGTTGTTGTGATAACAGTATAATTATAAGAATACTAATCCTTGAAGGGTAACTGTAAATCTTCCTGCTTTTCATGCACAAAATGCCTACCTTTTTGTATTCCTGGAATCACGCGAAAAAAACGAACAAAAGATAACCGAGGAATAGGATTAGTGTCGCAAAATGTAGAAATTCTGTTTCTATTAATATAAAGCAGCAGCAAAAATTTACAAAACGAACCCCCTATAGCATCATGTTGTAAAATGCATTCCCGTTTGATATACCAACAGTTTGACCACGGATTAATTAACCAAAGTTGTAAAAGGATGACATTTCAATCAGTCGTGTACACTTGCCGGTTGCATGGGTTGCAACCTTATCTCGAGGGTGTCACGCGTTGCATCATCAGTCTGAGAAGGATCGGAACTCACTAACACTAATTTCCCCTCGCCTACGCCTATGAGACTAAGGCGAGTCCTCGGTTCAATCTTATCTCGTTTCGAGAGCCCGAAACCACATCCAAACACCATCACCAAGAGCTGCAAGAGCGTCAACAAACGCCGGTTTGTTGATTTCATTGATTTGTGTGGTTGCGAAGTAAATGTACAAATGTTTACCCTTTATCATCTACACCTCGTGCGATGCTTTGATCCCTTTGATCCATGCTAGCCTGCCGCCGGTTGCATATCAAGCACCCGTAGAGAGCGAGAGAGAGAGAGAGAGGACCATGCAATCGGGACGCGTGTTCCGTGTCTGACTTATGGTTCAGTCTAATGTTTGGCTTTCCGGAAAGTTCCTTGATCCGGCGCTGTTTGAACATCATGCCCTCATGCTCTCATCATGGTATCAGGGTGTAAAAGGGTGTCCCGGTTCCGGGCACCGCACAGTGCACTCTAGGCGCCAGTTTTGGCCAGATTGGCCGGCCGGATCGCCGGTAGCGTAATTGAAAGAAACCCCGAACGGCTTATGCGATTAAAGTCGTAAACAATCGCTTACGGGTACGGCCACCCCGTACGCTGGCTCGACGGTGACGGTGCACCCGATGCTTCTTCTCTTTGCATAGTCGCCGCCGCCGCTGCCGACGACGACGACGGTTGGCACACAACGATAACTGTTAAGCAAATATCTCCCTTAATGCCATTCAGGACGGCGTTGCGCTGCGCGCAACCATTCGCCAATTCCGTCACACTCGGCACACAGACAGCGTCTCGATCCGGTGTTGGCGGATATGGCGGCTTACCCACCACCCACCAGCTCACCTGCCAAGGTTTCGGTCGGAGGGAGCAGGAAAAGTTTAATCGTTCCGGTGTACCGAAAGCGGGTCAAAAGATTGAGCCAAACTTTGAACGGCGAAAAGTGTTAAAGTGCATGTTACTTACTTTAAGCCTTATAGTGACTTCTCGAGAGAGAGAGAGAGAGAGATACGTATCGTCCCGGAGGGTCAGCGGCAACCACCACCACCACTGCCACGTAGAGGGACACATGCTGTTCGTAAATAAAAATGCTCCACAGCTTATGGTCGGTTCCGAAAAAGTTGGACGTTTACAATGGGGTGTCGTTGGCTTCCTTCCGTTTCCAGTCTCGTTGACGGTGATCACAGCCATGGTTCGGTTGTCAGACGAAGTAGGCCAAAACGTGTTCTTTTGTGAAATCGAAACTGTTCCAGTTTGTTGAAGAGGAATTGCATTTAAATTCGTTTTTTTTTCCAACGTGTATTCACTATAATTGCCATTGTTGTTTCGAACAATGGAGGGATTCAATAAAGAAATCGCAATAACACAAACGTTTAGCGAGCTTCAAACAAAGCCATTCACTACACTTCAACAGAACCGTCTGCTGGCATCAATCGCACTGTTGCATACACATGGAAAGGAAACATGTTACATTGCGAATTGAAACATTACAGCTGGGCATATGCGTCATGCGTGCGCCTCGCTATCGACGTATGGAAATCATTCGTTCATCGTGTTAGCATCAATTTGTTGCTCTACCCTTCATCCCACTCAGCCTGCAGCCTTCGAACCGAAACAATACAATCACAAATGCAAGCGTTTGGTGGCGCGAGCGTGATCTGTGGGTCAGGCTCCGGGTGATGCGACATGCCGCCCTTTGATCGACCAACAACCAACCAACATAAGGAGCAAGCGCTAAGCGTAGGTAGTATTGCTAAACTGCGTTGCTGTGACTTGCTGTGAGTTGTGGTAAAGATGTCCTTATCTCCGGAGCAACCGGTGGGTCGCTCGATGGGCCCTTTTCTTTTTAGCCGTTTTCGTGCCGCAAACACTAGCAACCGATTCCCTTACCCATTGTTATCCCTTATTGATGGTGGAAGGGGGGAAAGAATTTGACTGCAATCATGTCCATGTCATGAAACGCTCCGTGTCCCCGTGCCACAGTCCCCCGCGTCTCAGGAATGATATCGATACCGGCACTAGCTGATATTACTCCGGGAGGAATTCACTGACGGGACCAAAGGACCAGGACCAAAAATCAATTTGCACCAGCTCGGCACATCACACAGGCATACAGGCACGACAGCACGGGGCGCACACGATGATGTTACAATTGCTGCTGGTGACGGTCATAGTGTGAATATGGTGTGTTCTGCGCTAGCAATATTCTGTTACCGACCGCCATCGACACCTTCTGTTGACACCCGCTGTCGTTGGTTCGTTGGTGTATTTTGTGTTTGCTGCTGCTGCTGATGCTACTGCTGCTGTGCGCTCCTTTGAAGCAACAGGACATTTGGGGATTGCTTTTTCCCCGAAATCGGGTACTGCTCGAAACACGAATCGCAAATCAAACAATGGTAACATTTTGCCGGCCAATAAGTTGGGTATGAAATCAATCAAATCAACTCCCAGAATGCGCCTTCCAAGGCCCTTCACTATCACCATCTCCGCAGCTTGCTGAGGAGATTTCTAATAAAGAGTATATTAGTATCATTGCATCGCATCGCATCGCATCGCAGAATTCAAAATCATTGCATTAGGTATGATACCCCTTTCCATCACAATGCCCTAACGGTCGCGTAATAATGGAACAATGAAGAGGTGGAACATGATAGCAGCTCGAACGAACGATCTGACGGTTAGCTGGATTAATATGACAGTGGCCCACGGTAGGACACCCTAGTGTGCACCCGGTGGCAGGAACTAGGTTAAGATAAAAATTCAATATCATTATAGAATTTATCTCGCACACACACACACACATACACACACACACACATACACACACACACACCGATTACCAGCACCGATACGGACCCGCAGCTCTCATTGGGTGTGGAATTCCAATTAGGAATGGATTATGGACGACAGCACACATTCAGACACATCGATCACCGTGTGACGTTTGTGAGCAGTTTCATTGTCATTCTTTTGGCCATTCAGAGAGGGCCAGCGCCGCTGGTGGGGATGTTAGCCAACGCGCAGCAAATATCGATGAGCAGCCGCGTTCTTGCGCTTCGAGGAAATTTTTATTATACCGATGCCGAGAAGCGGAGTGCACGGAAGCGGATGCTGGGAGGGAGAATAAGAGATATTTTAATCTTTCTTATGCACACTGCAGACGCAAGGGGTCAAGCTGAAGAGTTGCAGCTGCAGTAGATGTGACGTGTGCAATGTGGAGCGGACAATGGAATGATCCAAATTGGACGGTAGCTATTTTTGATACTTTGTTGGAGCTCACAGTAAACAATAAATAACCAACGACGGGAGCACAATCGAAGGACACTTTGCTTTTTGCAATTTCTAAGCTTCATATAATATTGTAGGAAGGAAATCCTCACCGTATTGAAAAGAGCGCCGGAAAATGGGAAGTATAATTATGAGTTTTAAAAGGGACTTTTACGGACGGAACAACCAAATACTAACAATCCTCTCCACTCTTGCGCACGACAAGATTACGAGTCGAACAAAGGGCACCGGAAAAATGGGTCTTCCACATAGAGATGGCAACATCCGCGTGTATTGTAATCTCGCTGCTCGCATTAGCGACAACCGAAGCATATTTCGTGGCCCACCGTAGACCTTTCTCACCGGCAAAACTCTTCTCTTCCCAAAAATTACCAGCAGTCCAGAGAATGGAGTCCGCCGTGGCTGCCGGCCCGTGCATCATGCATCATGCGAAGAAGGTGCTCCGCTCGATAATTACACAAAGACCAACGCGCCGAAACTCAGATTAAGTAGCGAGGTTCGGCTGATACCCTCCCGAAACGGGAGCACTAATGAGGATAATTATCCTCCTAACGATCGCTCAGTTAGTTGGTCGAGCTGGCGTTCACGATGGCCCTCCACCACCAGGAGAGACACTGCCATGGACAGTAGGACGAGGGAAATGGATGGTAGTGGTGGAGGTGGTGAAGAATGGTAGCAAAAGTGTTAAATTTCGCACAAAACAGACGACTCCCGCGTAGACCGACAGGATTAAGTACCAGCACCAGCACCACCACCTCCAGGCTGGTTGTTCTAGGAAGCTTGGGAAACTCGTTTTTCTAGGAAGCTCGCTACATTTCACCACGTCACCCGTGCATAAACCGCATGCTCTTTGGTCTTTGGCGGGGGCTCCTCGTAGTGGCCATGATGGCCATGGTCGATGTCACTTTGAGAAACCAGCGACACAAAACATCAAGATGGATGCGGTTCTAGCACCCCGACGGACGTTCATTTGCTTAGCTAAGCATGAACGGTGACCGGTGACCGGACCATTTGCGGGAAAGCGTACATTCCGGGTCGGGAACTAGGAGACGGGTTTTGTCCGCTAGAGTTTGGATTAGAAGCTGGAATTCTCTCGGTAGCTATCGGGCAATGAATACTTCAAATACTGGTCGGCACCAACTTCCGAGAAAGAGAGAGAGCGAGAGCGAGATTCAAATTATTTTTAATTCTAGTTTATATAGATTTTGTGATGCTACAATCTCCGGACAATTCCGGTCATTCCGGTAGGTGCAGGCGAACAAACAGAACCGACGCGACGCTAGCGGGCAAAGTACAGGTCTCCTGCAGATGTGCGCCCATGCCCATGATAATTCAATTTAACCAAATTCCAAAATGGGGGTTTGGCGAGGATGCGAAAATGAAACGCCGTGATGCGTGAAAAAGGGCTACGGAGGCTAAGGTCGTTGCTGGTCATGGGTTCCTTCGATAGCCACAAGGTGAGATGAGTTTCGGTCAGCGTCAGAGGTGCGAAGGAAAAGAAAACCTTTACCACAACGCTCTCGGACATTTTGGCTGTCGGAGGCAATTCAAGGGAATCACTAACATTGTTCAGTTGCAGCTTCAGCTGGAACGTTGGAAGACAGGATAAGGTAGGACATCTGAATTCCCTGGAAGCTGGAACATTAAGACAAGCAGATACATTGTAACCACAAGCTACAAGGCGTTGTGACAATGTTTCTCAAACCCCATAACCCTTGACATATTATGCAGAGAGAGGAGATAAGATGCTCTACATAGAGCCGAAACATTGCACACCGAGTATGAAGCGGCTCCGGAAATTAATAATTGTTGCCACACGAACGATGTGCTGGATAATTATTTATAGAGTTTGTCGGCGTGCTGCTGGCATCGTTAGGATGATGATGAAGATATTGCTGTTGTGGTTGAGTAAAAGCACGAACGAAGCAGCAATTAATAGGAACTGCCGCTGCTTACTGGTCCAAGGATGCTGTGCGCCGTACCGAAAAGCTTCACCGCGTAAACACCTTCCCTTCCGAATGGCTTTTTCAAGGATTACTGTGCTCTGCGCATCGTGCGACGTGCAGTAGCGGTGCTCCATGCCTCCTTGGTCGGTCGGTCGGTCGGTCGGTCGGTAAGTGTTTCGATTAGTGTGCGGTGTTCGGTGCACCTTCACCGAAATGGCGCTGCCCCGGCGCCCTCGAGACGATGCAATTGATGGGTCCATAATTCATTCTGATTAATGCGTAAACTTATTAAAGCTGGCACGCGGAATGAAGCGAGGGGGAGAGGGAAAAGGGAAGGCACACAGCTCAATCAGGATAAGATATTGCCGAGCATTCGTTGATTTATTCCGCATCAAGTGAGTGAAGGTTACAATGTTTTGTTTGCGAATTACACAAGGCCCATTATTGGTGAGGAAACCAGGTTTTAGGGCGGATGCGAAGTGTTAAATATCCTGTCTCCGCTTTTGCCACTTGATGCTGCTGATGCTTCAGTCAAGGCCAGACAGTCTCTCCCGTAAGTAGCAGCAGCCCATCATTAGCTTCTGGCGGAGCATGGAAAATCCAATTAAATTTTAAACATGGATCCTATGATCAACCCAAGATAAGAATGCGAGCCTGGAAGGAATCAAGGACTCGAGTGAAACCACTGTCTGATGGTCAGGAGTTGTATTACTCGGTTCTTCTCGCCTGTCGGATGTTATAGTTCTCTTTGCTGCTCCGGACCCTTCACGTACTATAGTACGAGTACCGACAATCGGGGCACTCAAACCAGACATTGTGCCGGTGACATATCATGGAATAGCCATTCTATTCCAGCCTCCTCGTCGTGCTGGGAAAGGTTCTCCGGGAAAGGCTTTCCAGCTCGTTTTTTAATTATTAATTTATTCAAATGAGTGTTTCTCTCGACCAGCTCTCGAGGCTACTGTGTTTATCCGGGTATGCACTAGCCGGGGCGGCTGCTATCCTGGAGCCCCCGAGGGAGGTTTGAGCATAGTGATCGGCCTCAAACCTCCGTTCTCCGGCCAGCTCAGTCCGTTCCGCTTGGGTTGCTGGAGTTGGTTTTGGGTATTCTTTCCTGATGCCGGTTCCAGGAACTGGGATCACTCCAACATCCGGGTACCGCTGGACTCTGGTTCCTGGACCATCTTCCTGTTCTACCCTTCCGGATCTGACCGGACTGGGGATGACCCCTGAAGAGCACACACTTTAGTAGACGCGTGCAGTGGCTTGTGGTGCCTGTGGTCTGGTCCGATCTAATTGCATACCACTCTCGGACTGGGCTGGCCGGCACGGTACGGTCCAGATAACCGAAGAAACTCCCGGTTCAACTCCCGCTCCGACGGTGCGCCGACAATCCTACAAATTGAAAAGCATAGCTCGTGTGCGGGTGGACCATGAATTATCTGTCTTGTTTCATCCCGCCCGGTATCCTGGCAGACACTTAAGCTAGCAACCCCGGACCATCGGCCATCCTTTTCATCCCGCGTGGACGTGGATGATGGGCGGACGTACGGCCTCAGCAGAACCTTCCCGGGTTCCCGGCTATTTGTTTCTTCACTGCACCTCGGAAACACGATTTCCTTCCAACTGTTTACACATCCCTGTGAATTGGACAGGTTCCGGGCGGGCGAGAGATCGAAACCGGCACCTCCTTTCGCCCTTTTCCTCAAAAGCCACCCCTCTTCCTGGGGCGGTGAAATGCGATTTACCTCGAAACCGGAACCGGGTTCAAGGGCTCCAAACCCACTCGAAACATGCCAAGTAGACAGCTTCACCTGGTCCAGTACCCTGGTCCGTCTCTCCGAACTCCGAAAATCTCCTTTCATCGCTCTTCCTGAGCAGGATTTAATTGGAAAGAATTAATTTTCGAAATCGCTTCGGACATCGTCATCATCATCGTCAGGATTAGAGTTGCATTTGCGAGGAATCGGACCGCGTTTGAAGCGCCACTCTAGGGGCCGAGCGGTGGGGAAATCGCTTACAACATAATTTTAAATTCTGCCGATTTGGCATGTTCGAAAGGCTCGGACGTAATGGTATGTTATGGATTCGTCGAAAAGATACAAATCGATCCCTTCATAAAGTGACCTTACAAACATTCGTATACAGTATGAAAAAAAAGTTTATCCTCCCCTACAAGAAATGTACGTTTTAGCTATTTTCTCCAAACAATTAAGCCCGAAAATAAAAAAAAATCGTATATCACTAGATTTGTTTTTTATTCTTCTTTACTTTTTTTTAATTAAATAACTAAACCGCTCTTAACTCTTAACTCCGCTAATAACTTCTTGACAGAAGAGAAAAAAAATTGATTATTTTGAAGAGAAAACCATACAAACAATACAATGTTCCATACAATTCAATACAAGTACCTTTTAAACGTACGGCTCGTCCGTCCTTATATATGTTTAAAAAAATACCTTTCTTGGCTTTTTTTGTGAAATATTTTTTTCTAGTGGATCTTTTTCCAAAAAGTAAAAAACAATTAAATACAAAAAAAAAACAATTTACTGATATACGATTTTTTATTTTCGGACTTTCGGACTTCGGATTTTCGGAATAGCCAAAATGTACATTCTCGCAGGGCTAGATACATTTTTTTTCATTCTGCATGAGTAGCTAAAAAAAACTAAATATAACTCCGACAAAGTACATTCAAATTGTTGCTCAATCAGCAAAAAAACGGGGGGGTAAGTCAGCTAGGATCCGGAGCATACGGAGCATGTCGGCATCAATGTCAATCTAGCTTTTCGGTTGAAAGCATCCCTCCTTCTGAATGAACATGAAGCAACATTACAATCAATAATGTTGCTTATCACGGATCAAGTAATCGAATCGGTGCTGGAGCATGATCAGCTTTCCAGCTTATCGCTTTTACAGTAATTGCAGCTTCCTTAGTGTGTGGTTTCGGAACAATCGACCAACCGACCGGGCTGTGGCTGAGGGAGGGAGATTGATGGATAGACTTCTAATTCCATTTCATCGTTATTGTAAATTGAACTAAAAACTGTAGACTGTTGTGGCTCCGGCTGTGACCATGTGTTAACAGTTGGGCTGTTACATGATGAGCAGCAGCAGCATGAAGGGGAATGGCTGCTAGAGTCTACTGCTTCAACACTGCATCAACACAGTTCGACGAAGCATCTTGAGTGATGGATGGAATCACTAGCGCAAGCATATTTGTCTTTCTAAGCGAACCGACAGCATAATAGAGATGCTGGTGGTTAGCAGTAGTAGTAGTAGCGAGTAGGGAGTGGGTCGCTTTGAGAGAAGCATGTCTCCCTGCCAGCCGTGAGCACCAGCCCTGACGGATACTGGCCCGTGACAGAAGCACCCGGCACTTCAGTTCCGCTCGAAACAAACGCTTTTCATGCACGATGAAATCAATTTGTCACAATAGCACCGCACCAGCTGCTGCTGCTGCTGCTGCTGCTGTACGTCATCAACACCGTGAAATGGTCGATTGATTGCACGTACGGCACGGGTTTGTGGAGTGTGGAGTGGGGAGGCCGGGTATTGACACTTGGCGTGTTGATGCTCATTTGCTGAGGTGCGCGCTTTAGGGGAAGGGGGCGGTCGATTTAAGGGAACAAAATAAGTTGTTTACCTCGACCTTAATTCTAGTCTCGATACCGCTTCATGGTTGATTGATATGAACTGGCGGCACCAGTGGACTGCCCCCCTGAGGGGAGGTTTTATGCACCTCACCTTATGCTTCACACTTTTGATCGGTTAGTATCCATGCGCCCATGTTGTTGTTTGTCGGTTTGTTGAGTTTAATGTTTTAGTTTTTGTGTTTTTATCTCCACACTACTCCCAGTGGAGTGTAAAAGGTCATTACAAAAAACAAACGAGAAGTCGCGATACCGCGAACATCAGCTCACTCGCAACACACATACACTAGCACACCAGCGCCAACCGGGCGCAGGGAATAAACTAGAAAAGTGTCATTCTATGCTCGACTCGGCTCGGCTCGCCTCGCCTCGCTCGCCTCGCTGCTCAAGAGCCGAGAGATTCCAATCCATTTGCTAAAGCACTCGTTCGGAATTTGCAATGCATTTCCCAAAAGCTGACAACGCCTGCCAAATCGCCCGAGGCCCGATGTCGCGCGGAACGAACGCTGGGGATGTTGCTCCGACGCCGTGTGCGCCGTGAAATGGAAACATACTTTCTTTTTTTTCTTTTTTGCCCTTACTGTGCACTGGTGTGCGCTGTGTTTGTTTTGCGTTCTCCACGTCTCCCCCGTTCACCTCGTGCTACGAAATCCCTGCACGTACGACGTATGGCGAACCGCCGGCGCCGTGAGCATGTGCTTTTATGTTGGTTGCATCCGGGCACCATCCGTCGGTCGGGGCGCTACAGTTCAATCGCATGCAGCGCCAAGGGGTAGGGAAGGCTGGAAGGAATCAGGCTAGTAACACTCCATAAAGTCGATTCCCGTACAAGCAGAAAACAATTGACGCGAAATGCGATGTGTAAATAAGCTGGCGGCAGCGCGATGCTGCGGTGCTCTGCGTCACATCGATGCACGTTCTTTGCGGTTTGACGACAGTGATGGGAAAATTGATTTTTCCCGGCAGCTGCAGGCAACATTGTACCGGGTGCTCGTGAAGTCAGAACCAGCATTAGTTGGGAAGCATGTGTTTGGTTTTATTTTGTTTTCGGAGGAACCATCGGACCATCGGTGGTAAAAGGGACAGTCTGGGTTTCCGGGGTCGACTGTTTCGGATTTAATGGCCCCACGGTACAGCGATCATAGGAACGTGTACGCGATTTTCCTTATAAACTACTCCGAGTGCGTTTATGTTTTATTTGTATATGTGAACTTGCTTCATATTATCTAGCTCTCGTTTCTCAGAAAGCAGCATTCACCGCAATCAAATCACAATCCTTCGCCGTGGTTCTCGGAAATGTGGCTTTTGCACGGTTCGAATGCGTTATATATATAGCGATTCTAAGCACCAACACGCGCCCCGACATCCATATCAATGGCCCAAAAATTGATGGGGACGCATTAGGTCGTTGTGCGGTGATTGATGATTTTAAATTGACTCCTTTTTATTTATACAACCAGCATGATGCTCCTCTTCTGATTGATGGAGGCTGGCTGGCTGGCTGGCTGGATGGCTTTTCACCGTCTGACCTAACCTAGGATGGCGGTTCGTCGATGAACGTCGAAGGCCTCATTTGATGAGGGTCTAGTGAAAACAGAACCTCGCCTCAGCCTCGTACGTAATCGAATGGTGTGATCCAACCGTGTGTGATACCGAAAATATGTGGAGCGGAAATACGTGCTTCAAGGTCAACGTTATTCGTTGAGAGCATCCAGAAGCGAAGGTCCATTACGTCACATTTACACTGTTATGATGCTCGAGTAGGCGTCGCTTCTAGACGGTTACTCCGTGTTTATTCATGGAATTATGGAACGATCTACTTTGGCTTCAGCTTTAGTAGCGAAGTTTGAATTTGGAATGCACCGTGCTAACCTGGTGCATCCTGTTGCAGACAGTGTTTCATACGGACACGCAAAGGAAATTGTTCCGCACTATTTGCATACGTATCTCGCGTCGCTCATAAATCGTTCATCGTTTGTATTTATGCAAATTTAAACGATCGCAAAACGTACCGTGTGTCGTTCCAGCTGCCCGTGAGGTTCACCAGAGGTTGGCGCTTTGTTTAGTTTGGTCAATCGATAATGGCTCGATGAAGAAGATGCTGGTGGATGGCGGGAGAAGGGAGAGCAAAAGTTCGTACGTTCATATGAAGTGGAATAGTTTTAGCGAGCTAGCGATCGTTTGGATGCAGCAGGAATTTAATAGTCTTTAGGTAGGAGGATTAAGACAGTTTCGAATGTGTTTTGCTAAGCGAAATTTCTAGTTTTAACAGGAGATATCGTACCTTCGGTAATATCTAGTTTCTTGTTATTTCAGCTGGATTTCAGCTGGGGGTGAAATATTGTGAATAGCTTAGTAAATTAATTGAATACTTAGGAAGTTGTTTAAATTATAGGAACTGTCTGTTTGCGAGTGCGCCTTCATGAAGTGTTAATATCGGTTTTCGGGAAATAGACGCTATGAACTATTTAATTCCTTTTCGTTATTAGATATTGACGTTATTTCCGATTATCCACATATCACCAACAGTATTCATAGATACATAGATAAAACGTGGGTTAAATTTCATTCATATCGCTGTCTATTTTTACACAGATGAACACCAAACTACCAAACAGCAAAAAAAAACGAAAAGCACCAGGCGCCTCCATTCGGTTGATTTAAATTTATCTATCGTTCTAGAGATGAAACCGTATAGGGTTAAATTGATTGCATCCCTGAAAAAAAACATAACATTAACTAATCCTTATTTCGAAACATTCATATCGTATTCATGATTGCATCATTACGCTTTATCTTATCGCTCGTTGTAAAATGATAAATGGATCGCGATAAAGAGTCAACCCAACACTCCAATTGGTGACTATCGTATTAAATAACGAATAACGAATCGAATTCCCCATATTATAGATGAGTATGCTTAGTATGTGTCACACCAGACGCACCATGTTATATAATCAGTTTTGTACAACCTTCCTAAGCTAACAAAAAAAACAAACAAAAAAGGGGGACTAGTATTCCTTTCAGGTTATTAATTCAAATCTTTTGTTTAGAGTTAAAGCACCGGGTTTGCGTTCCACGCACGCTCCCTGGAGGGCAGAGAAAACAAAAAAAAAATGCGAGGAATTCTGAAGGAAAATAATGCGAAAACGTGCGCCCTTGTTTCGTGGAGAAACCCTTCCAGCGAGGAAAAAGTCGATTCTTCAGAGGCCGTGAAAGGGGCTGGGGAGCGTCTACGTCACCTTTTTGTTCTACACATCGTGCTGTTGTGTGTGAAA
>NC_064874.1:31259402-31276902 GCF_943734745.1 Anopheles darlingi | reverse complement strand
GCATCAGATGAAGGATAAAGTGTAACTACAGGCTTGGAAGCATTGTCTTCATCCCTTTCGCATATCGAAGAGAACGTTATCCGAAGTACGAATCACTTGAAATTATGTACCTTTGCGTACTTGCTGCAAAAGAAAGGTAGGCACACTGGCCGCACAATGGTTCGTAAAGGGGTACGAATGCTTCTTTAATGAAGCTATAGAACTGCAGAACAGCAGAACGTTCATCATAACCGTACTCCAGGCCCATGAAACTGGAATAAACCTTCGAATAAAAGGGAAAATGAGTGGAAGAATGGAGGCCGTAGCAGGGTGTAGTAGCTTATGCAACGAAGGTAGACCTTGATCAAATGTACTACTACCAAGAGAAAGCAGAAATCGGGAAACCCCGTTGGAAGCCAGCTTTACACGCCAACCCTCTGGGGAGTAATTTGCCGGATAGAAGAGAGAAAAAAAAGAACGGTACAAATACCGTGTACGGTTCTTTGTTTGCTCTTCCTCTTTGGAAGCGCTTCCTCTGCCTCCGGTCCTCGTTATCCTTCGCGGTTGCTGGTTTGTTTTCCTGTATTTTTTTTTTGTCGCTCACCAAGCAAATCTCACCTCCAGCAGTTTGTGCAACTTTGGTGTTTGATTTACGTGCTGTTCGGGTTGTTGGTCTCGGGCTCGAGCTCGGGCACTGGCCCTGGTTCCTTCTTCTCGAGCTTCTCCGACGCTCGACGTGACACCGTGCAGTGTCACTGATAAGCTTCAAACCGCGGGCGGAAATGGAATTAACACTCCAGCAGACCGCAACGGATAATCAAAGCGGAGCAAGCAAGGCCAAAAATTAGTCGAACCCCGGGCCCCGATCAACGGAACGAACGGACGGACGGACGGGGAAAAGCTCGTGGAAAATCTTCCCTTTTCCCCCCGGGGAGCTTGCTCAGACCAAGATCCCGTGACGTTTCTCGGTGGTTGTGTTGTGCAGCATAAGAGCATAAGACCCCGGTGGTGGTGGGACGGGGAAATTTATGTAAGGTAAATATCTGCAAATTAAATTGTATTTATTTTTCATTTTGCTTCCGTTTCCGTGTTCCGTGATTGCTTTATCCTCTGTCGATTTCTGTGAGATGCTCCCAACCATGGTATTGCATTATTTACCCAGAGAGAGAGAGAAAGAGAACCGAGCAGGTGGTGCGCGGATAAGTTAATCAAAATGGTGCCCACCATACTACAGATCATCATGCTCTGCTGGTCAGCAAATTCAGGGAACGTTCGTATAATTATCTAAGGGATTTTTTTTCTTTCAAACAACTTAATTCCTAGAAAATTTATGTTCTGGATGATGTTGAAGAAGATTTATACTGAAAAGTGCTTCAATAAACAAAAAAAACGCACTGGTCCGAAGCTACGCTAAGCATTGGAATGTATATGACAGCTCGGCCGCTATGTATAAAAGAAACAGAAAAACGATGCAAAGCGCATTGGTCCGTCCATGTCCGCGGCGTCTCGGGCAAACTAAATTATGCACGAATATTCATCTCCATTCACTGGAGCGCGCGAGGCGCCCCGGGTATTAGTCCAACCAACCATTCAATTCTAGGTTTTACGATCGTTTCGCTCCGGTTTCATTGAATGGCGAAGCTGCAATGCCGGACCAAGGGGGACCGGACGGTCGTGCTTTCTGAGTGAGTCTCCAAAAGTCCCTCACCCTCAACAGCCGGTGCGTAGTACCATCCGTAGGTGGGTGGGCGGGATGCAAATGCCATTGGCAAATGTTTAGTATGCGCTCGATGGCGTACCTTCCCTTTTTACCACGGTTTGTTTACGTACCTAATGGCACTGGCTAATAGTCGCCCGGAACGTATCTTGCGTTGGCACTGAAACGAAACGGTGGTAACGTTGGTTCGTTCGAATGCTGTCACAATGAGTCCACGGACCAAACGGACCAATGGGCGTTGGTGGCGTGTGTTCTGGCCTAGAATGCAATCCCTTGCATCCACAGTATCAGCAGCGCATGGTTTGCATGGAATTGGTACGTGGTGGCTCACGATAGAACTTTCGAAATGGCGACACATCGCGTAGACCGAGTAGCAATCCGCTGCAGCAGACGATGATGAGACCATGGTGGAAGCTGTGAAAATACGGCAAAGCTTTCGGGGCAACTGGGGGGGGACAACACGCAACAGTGCAGGCAACCCATAAAACAACAAAACATGTCCTGTTTACTCGAAGCTAATGCAACCAATAGCGCTGGCTTGGTTCGAGTTCTGTCCGGACCATCGTTGTGCGCGGGACTGGACGAAACGAGACAAGTATCGCACCACTACCAGACATCAGATGTGTCCGATCTGCAGTCCATGGCGGACACGATGTCGCGGTAGTCTGTCCGCTCGGTATTGACGGCCTCGAGTGGATTACTCGCCGGGACGCGGTATCGTCTGGCCATCCATCAATTTATCACTTTCGTCCAGGGTTTGCAGTGCAGTCGGATATGCAGATATGTCACCCAAACTAAAAAAAAATCCGGAGCTTAAATTCCAAAGAAGATCCCCTATCGCATGTGAGGTACATCGCGATATCATTCGACTGCACGTATCACGGTTTTATACGGAGTCTGCTGTCGTATCGAGCAGCTTCCATGCTTCGATGGGGCCATCTACGTTCGACGTTCGGTCAACCAAACGGTGATAGGAATCCCTTTTCGGATTTTTCATTTTTTACGGGCACCAATAGCATTCAATCGCGTTGCGAAAACGAAATGAGGAATGTCACGATGACGTTACACGATGCATGATTCGGTGCATAATAGGATTGGGCAAATTAACTGCATTTAGTGTGATAAGTCTCTTGGCCAAACACTGTTGCTTCCGTTTCGTTCTTCGTTCTTAATATTTTCTGACCAGTTTATGTTTTTCTTGCTGTATCTGGATACACAAAAAACTATGGTTGATTAATTCCTGTTGACGTTGGACGTTTACTTCTAATTTACGTTCACTTTAACACTGACACTGAACTCTTTTAACTCACTCTCCTAACTCTCTTTTAACACTCTAACCCTGTTAACTAACACCAACTCTCTAACTCGTGTAACCACGGTCCACCTTTTATATTGGATCCCGTTACTATGCACTCTAAGTGCCAATGGCAACTTAGGTGTACTACTGATCAACTGCCTTACATCTTCATCAATTCCACGTACAAAATGTAACTTAACTTCATTTTGTAACAACATGATCGAATGGCATAAAATTATCATTAAAGCTGATGCTCAATTGAAATACAATTCACAAGACACCGTAACGCGCGCCCGTCGAGCCCAGTTGCCGTCCGTTCGAACCGCAATTTGCCCGCGCCATTCATTATATTTTCATGGACCATTTATTCTGATCGACTGAAAACACAGTGACGGTTGATTTGTTTGACAAACGCCATCACCACCGTAAACTGGTTAATCCTTTCGCTTTCACGCAAGCCACCAGCAGCGTCCCCTTTCCTTTCCTCTCGGCTTGATTTTGCTGATCACCTTCCCCTTGGCCTGGATAGAACAACGTTCACCATCAGCTCCCCGATTCTGACTGTGTGATACCGTGACTGCCGTGCGGTGAGCGAGCGAGCGTTTTGCAGAAGCGGCCACGGCGACACCTGAACGGCATCGTCTGAAGGACGTCGTCATCGTCGTGAGGCGCATGGCGGACGCCATCGCTGTGCTGTGCTGTGAGCGAACGGCGATCGGCGGTCGGCGGAATGGCGGCGAAAGGAACGGAACGGAACGGTGGCATGAAATGTTAATTCCATTATTTCCGGAAAGCTTACACCAAGTGCTCATTATGCTTCATTTACAGCCGTGATGAATCGTCATCTGATGGTTAGATAGCGCTGCGAAGGGCAAGGGGGTGCCGAAGAGCTTCCGAGCTGCACGAGTGACTCTTGAAAAACGTTGGCGCTGGCGCTGGCCTTAGCGACGATGGTAGTAGGCTGGCAGCAGGCTGGCTCCTTTTCCCCCGGAGTTATGCTTCGTCTGCGATGCATAAAGCCGTGACGCTCGGAGTCAAAGTGTCTGTTTGGGCGACGGATTTGGCCCGTCGTTTGCGGGGCGTAGCTGTGTTAAGCGTGGGTTTTTCGCGGGGGGGGGGGAAAGTGGAAAGGGGAATCCCTCTGTGAACGGTGGCATTTGGTGCTGTGTCGGTCTAATCTGGAGGCTACATCTGGAGAGTAGCGCCACTGAATGTGATGTGGTGCGTGGTTTTCTGCGTTCCGCGTAAAACTGGGAATTGAGCCGTTACCCAGCTGCTTCTTGGTGGTAGTTTGTGGTTTAATTTTGGGACGCCCAAACGCCCACGGCCATACTGTCGCCGTGTGGTATCGCATTTCATGCCGAAACGGGGAATGTGTTGGTGGCGCGTGGATGCTTTGCTTGGTTTGGATTTTTCTCGGCATTTTCTATTCATTAATAACGGTTCAAGTTCACAATTATGCTCCCAAGGTATTCGTCCGGATGTTTAATTTGTAGAAAACATTCCACATCGATGCACTTTAGCTGCCTCATTATTGAACTGTTTTACATTCAATTTGCTGCTTATTTTTCATCGACATCGTCGTTGTCGAAGGGCATGCTTTTGGAATTACTTGCTTTCCCAGATTCCATCTTAGAAACCATATGAAGGTCATGCGAAGTAACGCGTTCTGCATTGAAAATAAATTCCCAATCTAGCTTCAAACCGTTAAACACATATCTTCTCCACCTTCCACGGTTTTTTTTTTGTTTGTTCCTACTTATTTGCATGCATTACTTCTTATCTGCAGCGGCAAAATTTGCGGCCCTGACCCAAGCACTACGCTAAAGCGCCTAAATGTATGTTAGCCGCCCGAGCCGCAGAGCATATTCCAATAAAGCAACTTATGGTTGACATTGGCAAACAACCAATGCCAATGTGCGGCCCCATATAGCAGTTCGGCGCTCAGGCAGCAGATACTCCGAGGACATTTTAATAAATTTAGCTTATCTCTTTGAAGCCACTGATTTATATTCGCCGGATGGTGCGCGAGTGCGCGCGTGGCGTGGCGTAGTATGTGCGGTAATGCTGCCGAGCTTAGAGCTTGAGTTCGGTTTAGCTTTCAGCAATGGAATGTGGTCGCCTGCCGCGTACTACGCCAGTAAGGGTATCCATTTTTATTTTATTCTTATTCCATTCGCCTCGGTTCCATACCGGTTCGAATGTCAAATCGTGTCGAGAACATGCTCACTCAAGAAGGGAGCTGTAGTAGTAGTTCAGAGCAAATGGCGTCGAATGGCGTACGGCCTTCCGTTACTTTGCGGCCAGCAGCGGCCCAAGAGAACGATTGTTGCACCGACAGCGACACCGAGCTTCCCTGTGGGGCCCTTGTTCTTACGCTTTACAGTGTAGCGCGTGTCCGCCATAAATTAAGAAGATGTTATTTATTTTAAATGATTGGTTGTACGTTGTGTGAGTGTGGCCTAAACGAACCATTCCCTGGCGCACGCACTCACCATAACATCACAGCGCACAACAAGGATTAATTTGCACAGTGACACCAACACTCTCTCCAATTCGTAGCCCTCAAGCAAGAAACGGTGGAAAACAGGCAAACCGCGCAGGGATTGGGTAGGGGGACCATGTACTCTATACGAGTAACACACTTTGAGCAATACGCCAAAACAAGCCCATTAACCAAATTACGTTGACTGCCTCGGCAAACTGTCAAGTCAACCACACACATACACGCAGCCAGCGGCGGGGCGCATTGTGACATTGTTTTCTGATATGGAAATGTTTGGCTACATCCTCCGCACAACCTCCCCCCCACTTCACGGCCTTTTCCATCCCCAGGATACCGGATGATCATGATTGTTTACGGTGCCAGAGGCGCCCGTGAGGCTTGTTATCAAGATCGGAATTTAATGTAACGATAATGCTGTGCGTACTGTGTGCGTTCGGGTGTTTCGAAAATTATTTCCGAAAATTTTCCCGCGCAACCAGCAGCAGTTGCTGGAAAATCTTTTGAAAACGTTACTATCAATATCCTCTCCCCCTCTAAATACGCCAGATTAAACCTGAAATGGAGGTTGATGCGCAGTGTTTGGATCGCTTCGATAAACGTAATTTGGCTATTGCGTGAGCATTGCTAGTGGAATTGGTTTGTGATGTCGATTGTGAGGAGATAACGGATGGAATGGCGACGCGTTAGCATTCTAGCGAATAATCACCCCAAGCGGGTTGTTGAACAACTTTTCAAAGCGACGATTACTGGGGTTTTAGAAATGGTAACTGCTTGTCTAACAATCTAACAACATCGTTAATGGCCCGTCAACGTGACGGGGAAATAATGCTTTCACTTGTCTAGTGTTGTAGTAAATCCTCAAGGAACGAAGGAATAGAATCCTCTTAGTATTTATAACGTCTATAAATTATAAGCATTAAGTTACAAATGAATTCCGCAACTTGCTGCTAAAGTACAATTCTTGTTGCTGAGATACATAAAAGACACGATGTATCTCCAGCACGAACCCCTTTCCATCAAGATCCAGTCGTCCTTTCTCGGTGCCGGCCATGATGACACCAATAGGAAATGGAATTAGATCAACTGGAAGCGATTGCGATTGGTTTCGCATTATTCCGATAAATTGGTTCCGTTTTCCTTTTCCGTTTCTTTGAAACCGAAACAATACCACAAAGATGAAATGGACACTACAATACGGTACGGTAGAGGTGGTTAAACCGTTGACTGGGTCAAAGCAAGAACCAAAGAAAGAAGGATGAAAAGGAAAAATAAGTGTCACACTCGTAATGGATATGGACGGATTTACGTTTGCTGTGACATTCCGACTCAATCACCGTGAGCACCGTGACCGCCGGAATACCGCGCATCAGCAACAGCGACACCTCGGAATCTCCTCACCAACCCAGGAGCATTGCTTTGATTGATTATGCAGTCATGAGCTTTGGTTTCTTCCATCAAATTCCATTACCGTTGCGTTGATTGACATTCAGTAAAGCATTTCATAATGAATGAAAAGGTTTGACCGGTTTGAGTTTTCATTTCTGAGAGAGTGGGTGTGGGTGGGGGCTTCGGTTATGTTTCAATAAGCGCAAAGATGGCAGGTGTTGCAAACATGAACTTTAGTCCGCCCATATCAATCTGCCATCAACAGCGACCATCACGAGTATCTTGGCTGTACCCACATTCGAACGGACAACTACTACAGCGCAAACTCATTACCTGAAATGTCTGACAAAATTCGTGGAAAACCGTGAAAACCTCACACCGACAACTGAAGACTGAAGGCCCAAAGTGTAAAGAGGAACATTAATTAATTCCTCATTTCGTGTTACACTCACACACTGCAACGCTACTCCGGGGCACCGTCAGAACCAGTGGGAAGTCCAGTGATTTACCATCACCAGTACATGGAACTCCCTCCGAGCCCATCGAGCCAGAGTGACGCTTTGTTGGTTGGCGGATCGGCGGATGGCGGACCCGCGGACTCGACGCTAGAGAGAATTGAGTTGAGGAATTTCGGTTTATTCCGGATTTTTGTTTTTTTCGGGGAGGAAAACATTTGCATACCTTTGACATCGCCTCGCCCCCGTCCCTTGTTTGCAGCACTCTTTTCATTCTCTCCTTTGGATACCGAGGTTTCGTGCTAACCCTAAATCCCCGAACCGGAGCAACATTCAAATGCCATCACAAGGAATTGTTCCCGAGGGTGAACAAGGCGATTAAGCTGACAGGTGAAAGCCGTCGTGACAGCGACGCCGTCGGGTCCAGGAACGCCCAAGGGACGATTAAAACTGGTCCCTTCCCCTTCGGGCCAATTCGGGCGAATGTGAGACAGGATTCTGATGGCATGAGTTTGCACATCGTTTGACCACATTTTGCAGTATAATCCGACGCCGGGAAGAGAGCGACCCATTGTCCGCTGTCATCATTCAATACCATCATCATCATCATCATCATCATGCTATAAGCAACCTTTCTTTCTAGATTGCTCACTGTTTTAGGTAGCTTAACCTTTTAAAAGAGAGTTCAACCAACAGCCCCAACACTCGTGAAGCTCCCTTTTTCGACGAACTCTTCCTCCAGACAATATGTCACCTAATGTGATGCGCCAAACTGCGGGATGTTGCCTTCGACCCCCTTTCCAGCAGCCCTCCTCAACAGTTAATTCCGCTGCCGCCGGGTAACTTTCCTGGCCACAAGTGTCGCCCTCAAAGGGATTCCGGACCTCCATCGGGTCCGGACCTTCCAGCGCATCCCTCGAGTGAAGGAAAGTTCGTTAATACCGAACACGAGTGTAGAGCGAGAAGAGCGAAGAGAAAACAATTTATCAAAACGCCAAAATCTGCACGGATCACGAAATTACGATATTAATTTTGCTCTACGCTCTACCCCCGGGAAAGCAAAAAAAAACGCCGGGACGGGGGACAAAAAACAGCACAAACCATGCTCACGGGTGGACGGACGATGGACGGAATTGGGTTGCTCTGTGCTGTGCGCACATAAAAAAAAAACCGGCATAAGAGCAAACCTCATAACCTCATAAACCGCACAACCATCTCCGTTCGGTTGGCTGATAAGGTTTTTATGCTGCTTCCTTCGTGCGCACGCGCGTGTGTGTGTGCGTGTGTGTGTGTGTGTGGAATGTATTCAAAGCAAATCAAAGGGCACTCTTTTCGATCCTGATCAAGCCACGGCTCGTCGGCGTGTGTGTGTTTGCAGCACTTGTAGCCAGCCAGTCAGCCATTTGTTGCTAACCAACCAAACCAGATTCAGAATTCTGATCAAAGAAGGCCACCTCTCTCTTTCTCTCGCTTCGCAAATATGGAGTAAACTTTATTAAAAAAAAAGCAAGCGGAAGAGAAGAAAGTGGAAAGAGAAGCCCGTCGGAAAATCCGTCAAGAATATCTCGTGCTCATGGACCGTTGCATCGGTTTGCAGTCGAGATCACGTCGCTTTCGTCGCTTTCGTCTCGACGTCTCGCCATCGTCGCAACGGCGCATCGTCTTTCGGCTTATGTTATGATTAGTTTTACGGCGTTATTATTGCTCTCTCCTCTTTGGGCTGGAGCGGGCGGGATTCTTTTTAACGAGTCCTCCACTGCCCCCTAGTAATGAAACCAGCGATCAGGCGTCGGAGATGGAGTTTTTCATAACGGCCGGGCCCGGGGCCGACAACTTTTTTAATTTATCTCCTTCCTTTTCATCTCCACTTCTTGCTGTATCGTGGACCGTCGTCGTCGGTTTTTGCTTAACGCTCATTTCCCTGTCATATACTCTATCGTTCGTTTGCATGGAAGCAGTTTTCGGTTCGTTCGTTCGTTCGGAGGAGGAGGAAAGCACTCGCTCGCTGTCGGAGTCACGGGCTGGCTGACTGAGCAGATTATAATAATATGCCTCACTACGCCATCGCCCCTCCCCGCTACGTTTGTAGTGGCCTCACGGATGCATTTAATTTATCCTCCAAAAAGGGCCAACTGGTAGTTCAAGCGTCTAATAAAAGTTCACCAACCAAACCAACGTACACAGAGCACGTCAACAGAGCATCAAACAATTGCGATTGTGCGATCACTGCGATCGTATGGTGGTTAACTATTGTTGTTTATTGCCTTTTGGCTTTTTGGCCACACAGTCAACGAGAGCAGGGTACGAAACCTGTCGATGTCTGCTTCCGGTATCGAAACCAACGAGGGAATCGAAGGTCCTCTTTTACCGACGGTTACGGTTTTGGGATCAATCAATCCGCTACGGCAATCACTATCGTCTGCGTTCCTTCCGATTCCGGACTCATCGCACTGGTCAGCGGCTTCTTCCGGACCTATTTATGATGAGCTCATGACATGAACCTCTTGTTTCCTGTGAACGCTTCCGAAGCAGACGACAACCAACCGTCTACTTAACCGATGAGCAGAGCGTTCGCGAGGTTGATGCGATGCTTTGAGTAATTGGATTAACTTGTTTACGAGCGATGCTTATCGCACAGCGCACACAAACTTGGCCCATCGGTCCGCGTGACATCGGTCCGAAGGCCTATGGTTTCAGGCCTTCCGGTCCGGTCGCTCCGTCGAGTTCGAGCCGAATCATACGTCGAATCAGATCAACTATTCGAGTTCGATAGTTTGTGTTAGATTGTTAGCTCGGATCGATTGCTGGAGTTACAAACAAGTTACTTGACTAAATGTCCTTCAACCTCTTTCTGCTTGCTGTTGAAGTCTTCTGATCTCCGTCAATAAAGGATAAACACGGCGTGTGTATGTCTGTGTGTGTGTGTGTGATAATAGGAACAATCCTTTGTCTTTCTCCTCCTTTTTGTGGCCTTTGGGCTTTCATCCTCAAAGACGGTTTAGATGTAGACTGATTAACTCTTACTCGTTGACACAGACTAGCACTGAAAGCACAGATACACACAAAAGCACACATTGACTGCGTAAAGTGCAAATTTGCTTTCGATCGTTACCATCGTCGACGTCGACGACGTTGTTAACAGGTAATTCACTTTCCCTACGAGCCAGAGCCAGTGCCAGAGTAATCTATTCCGGGAAAACTTTCCGGGCCTAGCGAGCGGGATACGGGACGACGAGCATCGTACTTCGAGGAACCAACCACCACCACCAACTCTTCCCCCTCCTGTATGAATCATATCAATAGTGCCTTTTATGTAGCCGAGGATTAGAGCAGCCGATCTGACCTGAACCCCTGTTGGCATCTTTAACGTCGTCCCGGAAGGTAACGAAGGTACGGTTTACACGGAAACGCTGCACCAGACCGGACCGGACCGTACCGTACCGTAACGGCACGTTGAAAGAATAACGATGGATGCCGTGCCGGGTACCCGGAAGTCACAACGAACGCAGATCGAGCGAACGGACGACCGGCTCGACGGCCTACAATACCACGGCCATCTCAACGTCGACGTGAATACGGGGAAAGGCGGATCAACGGCATCGGCACCCCCCGTCCCTTCTTGGATCAACCCCCCGGGGCGAACCAACGAGGCAAACACTTCTCTTCAATTATGCACCGGTAAAGGAAGGAAATGACTTCCAAGTGGCTGCCGGGAGCACACCGACCGATGCCTTCATGGCGGATCCGCCATGCATCCCTTGTTCAGGGGTGGTAGCGAGCGGTCGGTGCGAGGGACCACCAGGAAGGGAAAAATAAACATCTAAGGCATGTCCTTATCACCGATGTTGTCGATTTTACCTCGGGCTCGGGATAGACAGAGAGAGAGAGACGAGAGGGGGTGATAAAAAGGGAAAAAGGGTCGGGGGTTGAGGACCACAACGAAAAAAAAACCTGCGCCATGACCACGGTCTAGGTTTGAGCCCCTAGGTTTGACACTCTGTCCTCCTTCTCCTCCTCCTTCACAACATCAACTATGCATGAATATGATTAGCGTATCATCCTTGGCCATTCATTCACAAAACAAGCACACACACACGGTGGCATCCAGCATCACCTTTTGGGGCTGCAAGCAAGCAAGGATGACAATCTACACAATCTGACAAACAACGACAGCACGCTGTGTTGCCGTTGGTGTCCCCGGACCCCCACCCCGGGTGGAGTTTTGGGACCGCAGGGGAAAGGAAACATTAATCAAACGCCACAACAATGGACCGTTTTCATTTGCCACTTTCGAAAAAGATGACTTCTCTCTCTCTCTCTCTCTTTCTCGCTGTCTCTCTTTCTTTTCGTTTTTTTGTGTGGTTCGATTAAAAGCACCACCACCACCTCCTATCAGCGAGAGGTATTCGAATAACAATAGATCAAACGAGATGTCGCTTTTCATCCGTGATCATCCCCCCCTTTTTTCTCTCAGACACAAACTCTTTCTGTCCAGCAGCAGCAGGGGCAGAAGTGGATTTTCGAAAATCATTAAAAAGCCTCGAAGAAAGGACTCGCAACTAATGACATTCCTGACCGGAGCGGTGGTCGGGTGAGGCGGTGCGGAGTGGCACGCTGCTTGCGAGCTCGTAAATGGCCAAAAGCCCCGAAAACGCCACCACCGATTCCGACCACACAGTGCAAGCAGTAACATGATTCGCTTACGTCCACAAAAAGGTCCTTCTGGTGAATTCTCGGCTTCAAACGGACACACACACACACACACACGCATGCACACATGCGCGCGTTTCACCCTTACATCCCTTGATATGCCATTAAAATCGATGAAAAATGTTCATGTACCGCCTCAGCAACTTTGAACTGGGCACCAAAAGCGCCGTGGGGTTTGGGACGGGCCGGAAAAGCTACTTTACTGGTATGCTTCGGTGTCCGCGTGCACCTCCACCCACCGCCCGGTGCGCTCGAATTCGATCCCTTGGAGCCTGTGGGCCTCTGTGTGTGTGAAGCAGCTCGCACGTTAATAGGATACCGTAGCCCGAAGCGACGCGACGGTGGAGCCCGTTACCGTGCCGGCCTTTTTCCGCGAAAATCGTCGACAATTGAGTAGCAGGTACACGGGCACTGGCGCTAGTGGTGGTGGTGGTGGTGGAGGGTTGCGATGCGATCCGTGATAGCACGACGATGGTGCGGTTCAATCGATTTCCGAACCGATGAAGATCGAATTGAATTGAAGCGAAAGCAACCAAACCTCAGTCTCAGGTTCACCTTCGCGTTGCTCGCCTGCTGCCGCCGTATCGTGAGGCTGGGATGAAAAGGGGATGGAAGGAGAGGTGCGAAAGGGTGGTGGGAAAATTAAAGTAAAAAAAAACGGGACGCAATGCTTTGCATGCTTCGCTGCTTCCGATTGGAAAATGTTCGAAGCCCCAAGAATGTCTCGTCCTCCTCCTTCTTCTTTTTCTCTCTTTCTCTCTCTCTCTCTCTCTCTTTCTCTCTCTCTCTTTCTCTCTCTCTCTTTCTCTCTCTTTCGCTCGCTAGCCCTTTTTCTTTGCCCATAAAAGGGCGAACTCCCAGCACGACGACGCCTGCCGTCTGACGTTGAAAATGATGAAAATGTAATTTCGGATTACAGATCGCGTGTTAAACAGTCGCGCTCGTGCAAGTGTTGGTAACCAAGGGGACGTACGCAAGAAAGCGACATCGATTTCCATCGACGGTAGAGCCGGATCCCAATCCGGGATTAATTCGCGTCTTCTCGTGGCTTTCAATTATGAGGCTACAAACCGCCGAACAATTTAGCCATAAGATGGCCGTTCCAAGGAAAGCGGCGTCGATGGATTTGAATTTCAGGCTTTGATGTGCCGCCGCCCGGGGGCCACGTGGCAACGGTAAGGTCTCGCAGGGTACGCAGAAATGCCCTCGTGACACCCGTGAAATCCGAAGCTCTTATCGAATTCGGGAAACAACCCATTCCGGGACCGGCCCCGGGAACGTTTATTACAAATCAATTAACCGAAAGCTCCGTGCAGCGGCACTCGTGCAAGTGTTAGCCAGTGGCACACACACACACACACTAACCCGTGGACCTGTTTTTAACCTTGGAGAGAGGTCCCTTGGCATCTTGTTCTGGTTCTTTTGCTTTCTTGGGTTTGGCAAAAATGCGGGTGAAATTAATTTCTCTCGACAATACGACTCGCCAGACCACCCGGTGTCCCGGTGCCCCGGTGGCCCCTCACCAGCCGCACGATGCAGCACGCGAAGAGGAGCTTAATCGCTTTCAAAGCGTCATTCCGCCTGACACAAAGCGTGTGCCGCCTTGGGAATGTCGTGGAACGTTGGTTCACTTTTGTTTCAATTACTCTCACTCTCTACATCTCTCTCTTTGTGTCTCTGGAGAAAACGGTTCTTCTGCCGCTTTCGGCGGCAGTTACTTAAAATCTTCGAGAACTTCTCTCTCGAGACACTCGAAGGCATTCGTCTGGCATTTCGGTTTTTTTATGCTTACCTTTTTGCGGATGAAATTTCTAGTTCGCGAATGAAACCCGCTACCTGGCAGTCGCTATCGTGTTTAATCAGCCAGTAGAGTCGGGACCAAACAGAACAGGCGCTAGCACATTCCAGTGAAATCCATTACATTAGATCCGACGGACAGGAAGCAAACGTTTCACTCGAACGAATCCCACCCACAGAGGGTAGGGATTACGCCCCCCTCCCGGAATGACCATCGTTTCGGTGTGGCAGCGTGGCACAGATCAGCAAAACAACAAACCAATCCATCATCCCGGCCGGTATCAAAGGTCCTGCTGCTGCTGCTGCTGTTGAATGACGCTCGCGGCGCGGCCCGATAAGAGCTCGATGTTTATCTTTCGTCGTTCCGTGTGTTTGCTTTCGGCTGCGGCTCAGCAAACGGCCAAATCTATCCTGTCCGTCAGGTTGAACCGAGCCGAGGTGGCCAACATCCCTTGACGGGGGGTTCCAACAATGAGCGACGAGCCTTGTGCTGCCAGGGCTCAGTGTTTATCAATCGTCCAATCTCCAGGCTCCCGGTTCCTGGTTCCCGGTTGCCGGTGGTCTTGGCACAAACCATCTTGAAACAACGCTCATAAATAGTGCGGAATGAGCACCGAATGGTCAGAGAAGATGAACGAACGGACCAGAAGGAGGTTACCTGGAACATAATTTGGTGCCAGCTGATGGATTATCCGCGCCGGCTTGACCGAGTCCCGATTCCCGGGCGCTATCGTCCGCCTGTCGGGATCACATAATGCAATACAATCGCATCTCTTCTCGTCGTGGTGGAATGGCCGATGGATGGATGGATGGATGTTACAATAAATTGCTCAACGTCCTTGCTTCGCTCCGAATGCTGCCGGCGAGTGCATGATTCATGGGCTGAGGTAAGACGGAACGACGTGTGTGTGTGTGTTTTTGGTCTGGACCGGTTCGTGGAATGGATAATCCCAAGTCCCGTAGCGAACATACTGGAACTAGTCGCTTCCCTCCTTCGCCATGCCGTTGGGTTCTCCCGGAAACACGTGGCTAGCGACTAATCCTTCGCCGAAGTCACATTCGCGCTCGCACAGCGAGTGTCGTCCGGCGATGCACCGGAGCGTTGGCAGCGGGAAGCTCCATCAAACGCAGCACCACGGGACGCGTAATGCATGACCGTTAGCTTCCCGGTTGGACCTGTTGTTGTTGTTGTTGGACCTTGCATTTCCGCTTTCCACATCGAGGTTTTCTTTTTTGTTCCAACATAAAGCATGCATTGCATTTAGCGGAAGCACTTTCTCGCTCCCTATCTGTTCACCCCTCGGGGAGGGGTTCCATTTTCCATTAAAGATCGATACCGTTCGGTCTCCCATCGGTCGCCCCGGGTGGGTCTGGCAGGCAACCCCTTTTGTGCCAGCGAAACAAATGCTGATGGTTGCTGGAGCGCCTGCAACCTCCCCAGTGGCCCTAATCTAGTTGAATATCGCAAAAAGCTTTTAACGTTGGAATGTCTTTTGAAAATACACTTGGATTATGCTTGATCATACCATCATGCTGTTAAAATGGAATGCATACACCAGCGATACCTGGAAAAATCGATGAGGGATTGCTATCGTGTCCATGAGGGTTGATCCAATAGGGATGGAATTGCTTTCTACTTTTGGTTTACCAAAAGTGCAACATCGGATAGTACTTAAAAACATAGTACTTTAAAATGATTTCAACATTGTTGATGTTTATCGTTTTTATTCCTAACTCTAACGCTCTTACACATCCAGTGGATCAACCAGTTGTTCGAATATGATTCCAGTTACAAAATTTAATTAAAAATATATTGTCAAATCTTTCAAATATCGGTAAAAGTTGCTAAACATTCTGCATCCCCATGTTTGTACAAAAAAAAAATTAAACACTCGCTACATCGTCTGGCAAAATATTCCTTTAGCTATAAATTGATGCAAAACTGGCTGACGATTGATTATCATATTGATGTTTTTGATTTGGCATTGTGCGGTGCAACCGCATCATATTTCAATACCAATTAATAGAATGATGATTGTTTCGCAATGCTTGCACAGATGCTGTGCTACAGAAGCGCTTGAAAGCACCATAAAGAATAAAGATGATTAAACTTATTCGCTTTGCGATATCGTGTCGTAATTGAAATTTCAGATTTCAAATCAATTTTCGCCCTGGAATCTCCAATGATTATCCATCATTAAACAGAAATGAGACGAGCTTTGAAAATAATGTTAGTTCAAACCAAATCATGAAAAGCACCACCAGAAAGCTCAATTGTATGCTAATACTAGCAAAAAAAAACCCCATTTTATCAAATTGCAGCTTACAGTACAGTGGAACTTGATAAAATGTGACACTGTAAACTATATAAATAATCTAAGTTTGTTAAGGTATACAATCAATTTTGATCCAATAATCGCTGTTTACATGACTACTTTTTGCTCATATCACCCACTTGTCCATCCGCTTACCAATTCAATGTATGAATGGGCCGATTGAACGGGCTTTTCTTGGGAAAAAGCCCCCGAGCGAAATCAAATCTCTCGACACGCGACGACTCAAACGGTCCTCGATTTTCTGAAGGTCCGCACAAAAAAAAAGAGGCGTTGAGTACCCACCCTTATTTGATCGCACACAAACTGCTGATGTCATCGGCCGGCGGCAGCGACAAGCCACTAACGGCGGATTGCCGATTGTAAAGCTAACAATTTATGTGCGATATTCTCGATATTCTCCCACTTCCAATGTGGTCCAATGCGGCGCTACAAATAGAACGGAAGAATAAATAGGAAATGAAAAGTCACCCCCCACCGACGGTGCACCCCCGGCGGAGGTGTTGTGACTTGCGCTCCATTCTTTACGTTCCCTGCACCACCGAACCCAGCAGCTGACACCTCCTCGCTAGTGAGCTGCATTCCAAACGACACGAAGCGATCCCGTGCTGGCCACACACACCACCCCCAATGTGGGTTGCCCGGAAGCTCGTGGTGTTAAAACATGCCTCAAACCCGACATGATGGCGGATGCATCGGTCAAGCCTCCTGTTCCGGTTACCACTATACCGTCTAGCCAATGGCGACGACAGCATGCGACTAATCGAGTCATCAGCCCCAAAACCAGGGGTTGTACCCTTCATTGGCGTGGTGCACGTTGGTCACGTCACGCCAGCGGTCAGCCAACTCCAGCCGCAGGCAATCGCTACCATGGGGCATACGAAACAAGCAGCATGATTACGTATCGTGGCATAATTTAGCGGCCAGCGGCAGCAGATTTATGAGTTGCTCGGCAACCCCCTTCCCCACCCCTTTTGAAGCGAGTGGCACTTTCCGCCCCCTGTGCTCGATGGCCGGTCTCCGGTCGGTATGTAGTATGTCGGTGTAATTAATATCTCACCTTACCGCTCGGGTACTCGTCGGTGCCCGGTATGCGATGCCCGGTATGTGAGCTGGAGTGGGGTGGTAGGGAGGTTCTTTTTTTTGACACAAATTGCCACCACGCGGCCGTCGAGGTGAGATATTATCGTGAATGTTACGGCGTACCTCGAGGTGGTTACTACTGATTTGATAGAGCTTGCACGCTATTGCCGTGCCGGGGAAGGGGGCGTGGGGTGATGATGGTGCGAGGCAAGGCATTTAATGGTCCAGGATAAGTGA
>NC_064874.1:31224402-31254402 GCF_943734745.1 Anopheles darlingi | reverse complement strand
GAGGAGAGAGAGGGAGAGAGAGAGAGAGAGAGAGAGATAGAGTGTGTCTTTTTCGGTCCTTGCCGTCTTCCCTGTGGCTCTGTTTTGACTGTGCTCCGATCAGCGCTACGGATCTGGCCGCAACCGGAAAGTGTTACGACTGTGTTAGTGTGGCTGAGATGAGGATGAACAAAAGCTCCGTTTTTAATTAAAACTCTTCTTACGACGACCATCGCCTGGCCATTTGGGGTTTTTGCTTTCTTTTAATGCAATTCGCATCCTCTTCGCCTCTTTATTTTTGAGGTCCTTTTACGGGGGGTTTCGTTTAGTGGAGCTCGAAAAAGCTCATTCATCTCCGAGGCCCCGCATACCAGCATTTCGGATATAATCTGTATGATTTGTTGTTGCCATAATTTCATCTCGAAACCAACCTTTGCAGAACGATGCACACTTACACGATGGATGTACCTAATCTGCCTCCATAAACATGAAACAAACCATTGGCGAATGGTCTCGCAGCATCTTGCGCCATTAAGCGCCGAGTAAAGGATGCGTCCGCCTTTGCGAAACCGCCAGCTTCCGGCCACTGGCTGCTTTTAGCTGTGGCTCACTGGCTAAAACTGGCTCTGGCACAAACATCGGGGCGCTAGTAATGGCGGGTACAAGCATCTCGGTACATTCTCGGCTGCCGCCGCTGCAGACCTCGTTTCCTTTCAGCATACGGAGGAAAATAAATTATAAAGGAAAACATTTCCCAACACGCGGAGCACACGGAGCACACACGCACCCGGCAATGTAAGCCCTTAACCGTGACCCACATACCGATACGTGCAAAACTTATTTTTATATGTATCGGTAGGCAACACCGCACACACGGAGTTAAATGGGATGAATGGAGAGGGGAGGGGGCTCGGGGGGAAGGCGACAGAAGCGGCTAAATGGGAAATAAACGCTGCGAACGCAAATGCCTGACATGTTTGACAAGCGGTCGGAAGCGACGGTTGATTTATGTTGAACCGGAAAATAAATGACATTCAAATGGTGTTTGTCGGGAGTTTGTCAACGTTTGCTCATTCGCCCGTCAACCACCGCCCGAACCCGGCGTCGAGTTGTCTGTCGTGACCGGCGCGTGCCCTCCCGCTGTGGGTTGGCTTTCCTTCTCCCCATTTTTTTTTTCTGGCGACCCTTTAATTTCCTCCGACTCATTTTTAATGCGTTACGCCATTCGTTTTTTTTTTTTGGACTGGCGTTCACACTCCAGGATGCGTTCGTGTTTTTGCGGAGCGCGTTAACGCGTGTGTGTGTGTGTGTGTGTGTGTCAGTGCAAACACAAGGTGGAATGAATTATAATTTTAATCTTGCTTTCAGTTTGAAAAATGAATTTCACTTGCGTCATGAAAGGAGCAATCGTGCAGCCTGCCATGCAAAAAAAATGGCGAATGCGCACCCGTCGTCGTACTGGCTAGTTAGTAGTTGACGTTGTTTAATGTTTTTCCCCCTTTCCTGGTACAGAAACGGTACAGGTATAGGTGGACTCTGTTAAAGTGGACGAACAAGGGGCGGTCGTTGATGTTTGGAAATTGTTCAACCATAACCCTGCACCAGCTAAACCTTAGAACTTTCACTAAACATTCCGTTCAAACTCCGTTTCCTGTGCTTCAACAAACTTTGCTTCTTCAGTTCAACTTTCGTACCGTTAGTTCGTTGGGATAACATAAAACGGCGTGTGTCAATATTTGTCCATCGCTACGTGCGCAAAAGTTGGATCCAATCCTTTCAAACCCGGCATGACCCCCATGGTGTACGGTGTACGGTGCGCTGTGAACATACAGGTCAGGTAATACGGTTGCTCGAGTCAGGTAATACGGTTCTAGTGACTGATCGATTTTAGTTGAAAGAAGAAAGTACATGCAAATACTTCTTGTTACGTCCACTCTATACAGCTACTGGCGAACGATTAGATCTTCTAGGTGCTTCTGGTAAAGCTCTCGGCTTTCACTTTGGGTGAAGTAAACTCCATTTCCAAAAGTTTTATTGAACATATGCTAGACCACAAATGTGCACTAGGGCAGGAGGAAGCGTGTCGGTAATTTGTAAACTGTAGCTACTGCGGCTACAGAAACTGTATGTTGTTCCGTAGCATTCGTACTTCATTGAACATGATTGCTTTTCCGAATCACAAATTCGTTTTGGTTTTTTAAAGTTTTATTTACAATTTCACACATAACGCATGATACATTCAATCTACAGAGCAGTGTTGAACGCAATTTAAAGCTTTCATTTAAATGCTCTTGTCGCGCTACCCGGAAAATGGTCTTGCGCACAACGAATTGCTCGTGGTGCTTACATTGCTCTGGCACCCCGAATCGCCAATTTCCGTCGACCATTTTTATTCCAGTGCACATTCAGGGTTCTCTGTGGCTCTTTTTTTCAGCCATTGTCATACATTCAAATGATGGCAGCGAACTGGTCGTTCGTAGAAACGTCATATCTCCCAACACTGGGCCAATGATTGGACCAGGGATGAGCTAACATAACTGCCCGGACCCGGTCATTGGTGGGGTAGTATTCCGTTTCCGTGGATGGTTGATTTTTACCGATTTCTATTTTCGTCACGGTTCCATTTTTTTTTGCTACGGTTCACTGCACACTTCCTAGAAGCGGAAACTATCAGTTGGAATCAACAAACGATCCCACATATCACTGTCATGGTAAGGGTGTAGCAGATAGGGAAATAGAAAGGCAAGCGTTGGAATGTAAACCCAAATGTATGTGAGTTTCCCCTTCAACAAAGTGTCTAGTATCTCGCCATACAAAGGGAAATATAAACAAAAGAAGAATACAGTGAACTATTAATAAAAATAATCTGCATTGTCTTGTTAGTGTAAATACAATATTCGACAAGAATCGACACCAATTGTAAAAAGTGGCATCCTTCGTTACTAGAACTCAACTTCTGGTAATGTCAAGACCCATCGTCTAATACGCTGTCCGTACTATAAAAGAAGCAACTAGATGCAGGCAGAAAGTGACTTTCGCTGTACTTCGTTGGAATCACAACTCTCCAAAAGCTGAAAAGTAAGCTCGTACTCAACTAAAAGAAGTCAACGCTCGTAGGCGAAGTCATCCGCCGCTAATCGTCTAGATGCTAATTTTCCTACTCCTTCGTCACTACAATGGGTGCATGTCATTTGGCCGCTTCTTGGCATTATCATCGCCTCATCTACATCGCGGGGAAGGTTTGTGATTTTTGCTTTCTTTTCACGCTCAGTGCCACAAAGGGGCTGATAAGGGAGAAGCGGGGGGATTCTCTTTGCTGGTCCCAAGAATGCTGGGGTCCGCAGGGCTTAGGGCCTAGTGGCTGGTGAAATAAATCCGCACGAAATGAACAATCTCACGTTCGGTCCGGTGACCGGGAGTGCCGTTTTCCGAAATTGTTGTCCAGCTCCACTCGATTTGAGCATTTGTTCCCCGGTTTTGTACACCAGCCTGTCTGTCCTCCCTGCATTCGGCCCTCCGACCACTGGCTACTCGCCTTTTCGGACGTTGAGGACATCCCGGGGTTTTTTTTTTGCTGGCGAATGTTTTGTGGCTTAATGCAGACGATGACGATGGCCATTCCCGCGCCATGCGAACTTCTGAATGCCGACTCCGCACTACAACTCCGAAGAAAACCACGGTCCAGTCAAGCCGCCACTTCCATCCAGACTTCACGACACCCTCACCCCCACCGATTGCTGGTTTACTTGGGGCGTCGTGTAGCTTTCTTTTACTTTTGCGGGCATGTCGCGCGCACCCTTCGAGGCTTGCTTCATGGACCACTGGAAGCAACTATTGGCCGTGGCGCCGCCGATGACCAGCACCGATAGCCGGCACGAGCACGAGTCAACATACCATCACCACCACCGACCTCCAGGCCACCGCTTCCGACCGCAAACCATTCTTCGCGACATCTTGATGCGAGATCGGAGCCGACCGACTGCCCATTACTGTACATAATTCGTCGAAAAGGGAAGGCGCCACAAGGATCTGGTCACGGTTCGAAACGAAGGCGAAGGCGAGGGAGGGGAGGAAGGGAGCCCGATACTAGTCCCAAAAGGCGACGCAAAGTCTTCGACCTCGTCAGCCGCCAAGCGACCAAGGAAGGGCGAAAGGGCGACGGGGCCGAGAGGCAGGTCCTTCGCTGAGGGATTACTGTACTCAGACCATTTTTCATTTCATTTAACTTCGCTCAATTTCTCCCTTCACTAAGCGGCGCATTAGGCCGCAGAAAATTGTGGAGGGAATACAGGCCGGGGGCTCAAGACCTCACCCTCACCACTCCTTCGCACCCAGAACCGACACCCAGGGGCTAAAGCCAACCGGGCCAAAGACGCCCGAAATTTCGCTCGCCAAGCGCTCGATTGTAGACCAAGTGGAACACTTTGCCAAAAAAAAAAAAGGAAATCCAAGCTCGGTTCTGGAATGGTGAGCTCATCGAGCGCACTCGATAGCCTCCGAGGCACTTCGTGCTTCGATTGAGTGCGTCAACGCGTGGCCCCGGCTCGGTCGGTCGGTCGGTCGGTCGGTGATCGATAAAATTACTTCTAGTTCAGACCCGGGCGCGGCTGTCGACTTCTGCTGCTCGACGAAATCAAACTCAAACTGAATCAATGTACCAGAAGCAGAAGAAGCAGAAGAATAGCAGAAGAAGAAGTAGAATGGTGGAAAATTTATGACAAGTCCTTTGTGGTGAATAAATTATCGTTTTTCACGCTAACCGAACGCGCCCGCGGTTCCATAGACATCGTTAGCGGTACGAGTGCGAAGAACCGTGATCCGACCCATTCTACTGCCACCGCTGCTGCTGCTTCGTCTCCTCCTTGATGCAGCTACACCCGGGGACAAATAAGTTCCAGCCGAGATTCGTTCGACTCTTCTTTGAGTCCTTACGTTTGCTCCTCCAGTGTGTTGCTGACAGTGCAAGGGAGGAGTGGCAACAGGAAGAAGATGGATTTCAAATCCTCCTGCTGCCGGCGGGGCTTTGTTTTGCTTTCCAATCAACACTCCCGGACCCGGAGCACTGTCGTGTTCTTCTTCAGTGATCCGCATACTTCTTTTTTTTTTGTTTTGCGAAGACACTTGGCCACCAGAAATGTTATCGTTATCGGCATTGGCACACTCTGTTTCCGGGCTGTCCAGCGGTAGTGGCAGCGATGGCAACGACTCCTTCTCCTCTTCCTCCTTCTGCTACCCACACCACATCACGTTGAACAAACACCGACCGGCCATTGATTGTTCGTTACAAGCGATGTTAAATCAATATTTTCTGCCCCGCTATCGGGCGGGGCTTGACTTTGATGTTTCTGAGAAAAGACATTACACCGTACACGGTGGCGAAGGGCTAGCAAAAGGCTAGCAACGGCTAGTTGGAATGGTGTTCCCGTTCAATATGGCGGATCATCGGTTTCGGGAAACTTTTATCAAAAAATTCAAACAAACATACGCGCGAGTTTGTTTAATTTTATCATCACGAAACCGAAACCTCTACTGGATGAAGCTGTAATGTTGTTAGAGCTTTTCGGTGCTTTTTTGTATTCATATGAATACCACCAATAAATTGTCCTTATCACAATTGTGTGTCATAAAACAACTTATCATTGAATTGCTAGTTGCCTGATTAAAATTGAACACAAGTGGCATAAATTGAGCTCTGCGGTCGATTTTCAGCAAGGAAACCGCGGCACAAGACGTCCTCTCAAGCTTGAAACAATGATTAATGATGTAAAGAGATCTCTTGGATCGCAATTATCGTGATCGATCGATAGACAAATTAGTTTATTTGGACCTACAAAATGATCAAAACGATACAGCTAGTTTCCTTAAATTTCACATTTGTTTTAGTTAATAAATAAATTTGTTAGCAAGCAAATGCAAAAGCTCACCACGATTTAGGTAGCACGATAGCAATGACTTGCAATATATTGTTGCAAACAATATTCTTTACACGATTACATGATTGCAACTACAAGGGTATCTGATTCTACCTTTTCTTTCTTTTACATTTCTAAGAACGAACAGCTCGTATGTTTAAACAGTTTTAAAGTTCAGAAAGTTTACTACCGTGTACTGGTATTGCTTAAGCATTACAGATACACAATTCAACTGCGAGTTAAATCGAGTTAAGCACGATGATGAACAGTCGGCAAACATAATAAAGAGCACTCAACGTTTGCTCAATCGTCCCGAGTCTCGAACTCGTCACGTCTCTCGATCCAAATTATCACTCCAACACGAGACACGCACGTCCTCCGGAAGGCCAGGCCAAGCAACACAATGGTATTTTGTTATAAATCAATCGACCGACCAACCCTTCAGCCCTCTGCCCTCCACCATCTCACCATTTGACAGCTAACGAGCCGTAAATATTAACACTTTTAGCTAATGTGTCGAAAGGATCCATTCCGCTGAATGGCACCGACACAAAGCGAAGCTAATGAGCAGCCGGATCCAACGATGACGGTGGGACCCGATGAGGAAAACAAACAAATTTTCAAACAGAAACAGAAGCCCCTTCGGTCCGTCTACGTGACTGTCAAGCCAATCAGTTCCCAAGCGTTGCCCTGCTTCCGGTTGGCGGAACACGCGACAGGCAAGGTGCTTTTCTCTTAGCGGTTCGTCATCGTCATCATCACCACCGTCGTCATCGTTAGCGAATGTTAGCGAACCTGTCTCGACTCGACCCTCGGCCCCGTCATTTGAAGAACCTTCGTTAACCTGTTTATTGCTAATTTGCAGTAAACAACAATAACGTAGTTCACCCTGGAGTGCCAGAATTAATATCGAGGAACACGTTTTGCTACGGTACGAAAATTAAAAGCGATTGCTTTCCAGAGCGCAGGATGAAATGAAAGCCCTCGGACTCCGAAACGGTAACTGTACCGATTGAAACGAGATTTCAAGAAAGTGATTTAAAATCAACTTTCGTCCTCGGACTTTCAGCCTCCGTCTTGACGATAGCCACTGTACCAGTGTGTCTTGCCGGTGGATTGATGACGAACCCTAAAACAATTTCATTTTGATGTTTCTGTCGCAACCCCCCTCCGTACGAGTGACGCAAGCAGAAGATGAAGAGGTGCAGGATAAGCAAACACTGCGGCAGATCGGCAGACAACTAAAACAACATTACCGCAAAACCCCCGGCCCACCGGCAGCCAGCATACGTGCGAGCGACTACCGGCCGGGCAGATAGCTTTTTCCTCGGAGATGCTCGGAATTCATAATCTATTTTCAAACACCTGCAACAGCAGCAGCAGCAGCAACAGCAGTGTGCGATACGACATACGGTGGTGTGCTGCACCTTTGACGTCGTGGCATCGCTGCATTCCATTATTCATTCGAGGCTCCTTTCCGCTTGGGCGCCCGTTTAGCTATGCATGACCGTGTCATGCAGCATGCAATGGAGAGCGAGAGAGAGCGAGAGAGGCATTCCACTCGTGATGTCCTGAGCTCACATGCACCGTATGCATAGTTGTGCGGATACGGGGAATCGATTTTGCGCCAGACCACTCGCCGCGGAACGGTCAAGTTGTGCTTCTCGTTGGCTCTCATTTCCGGTCAGACATTCCTTTCCTTCTTCCTAACCTTATGAATGGTAAATGTTGAAGGAAATCTCAAAATATTGAACCAATGGGGCACTACCCGAAACGATTCCTGGATACGGTTCCTGCCGGGGGGCGAGAGAAGGGTGGTTCGAACAAATGAGAAATTCAGAAGGAAACTTTTTGCCGGGGGGAGCACCACTCCCGGCACACTTATTAAAATCAACATTTTACAATCCAATCATCATTGTGCACGGTACCCCGGTACCGATCGAAACTTTCATTTCACGATCGTCGGAAAACACAATTTCCCATTCGCACTTCGGCACTAAAAGGAGTGCCTCCTTTTTGGACGGTACGGTATCGGACTGCAGCATGGCCGGGGTTCGGGCTTTCACTGACCCAAAACTTTGCATCCCAATCGAGGGTTGCTCTCCATTGCACCCTCCCTCAGAAGAATAACCCATTTGAGTAGCACTCCTCGGTGCGTACCGACCATTGCGCGCCGGTACGCCAGCCAGGACTACTACCTACGTGTTTATAATGATCCCCGGGACCTGTCGATGAAACGGAGGTAAACCGTTTTTAAACTTTGCCGATATTTGACCCACTTTTCCACGGGCCGGTTTTTATATGGCTCAAGTCAAAAAAGGCGGCGAAATGTGTGTGTGCTTAGGAAAAGCGAGCATGGGGTGAGTCGGAAAACAAAAAAGGATAAACGGAAGTCGCAAAAAAAGTGCGCAAGGATCTGTGAAAACAGAATCCAATTCAGTGAATCGATTTCATTTTTTTTTTGGGGGGGGAGGGGGGGTGAAACCAGAAAGTTTTAGTCAGCAACTCTCTCTCTAGCTCGTTGGTGTTGGCCTGCTGGCCAAGGGTGGAAAGGTGCAAAAAGGGGTTTCGGGAGATGAAAAGTTGTACTGCAACGGGTTGGACCGAGCGTAAACGCTCCGGACTGGTGCTCGCTCTCGTTCTCTCTTTCTCACTCTAATCTGGTCGATGTTGAATAAAAAATGTGACACTGCGACTCCGGCGGACACTCTGGCCTTTGCTGACTTCCTCGTCTACGGAATTCAATCCACAAACGAATGAAAAGGGAGAGAACGAAGAATGCTCTCTCTCTTATTTTACTGTTGAAACTTTGCAACAACCAAATCAATGCATAACGTTGCTTTATAGCTTCCCGAATTTCATCAAATCCGTACATTGGTTCTGCGCTTTTGGCCGCGATTGCCACCGATTCGGAAAAAGCCAAGACGGATGCACGGTCCAAATCTGATCTTGATGTATCTAGTTTGAAATTGATCCTTTCTCCTAAAGGAAGAACCCCAAATCACATCTCAACTGAAACCATCTTTCCCACGATTGAAAGAGTCGCTCATTCATCCGGCACACTAAACACTAAAGCTGCGAAGCGGTACTGCGATCCGGCGACCGAAATTCGACAGGGAGTAGCGCAAAGTTTCTCTAATCTTTCGCGTCAAGCCACCAAGAGAGGAAAAATGAGAGGATGGGGTGAGGGGTAGTTTCAGCGCGCTTCTTGGCGATTCAATTTGCCATCTGTCACCAGAGAAATTGAAATGAACCTGGCGCGGCGGCCGCGGCGGCTCCAACCGGCGACGACCGACCGCAGCACGATGCAATATTAAACACCTGGTGCTCCATGATGCTTTGCTTTTGCAGAAAGGGTGAATGCGTAATGGACGTGAAAAGTTTTGTCCCTCGCTCGCTTTACTTACTCGCCATTTTCGCAGCTTTCTTTAAGCCGTTCGCAATCCCCTTGCTTTGCGTTAACCTGGGATTGAAACGAACCGCGAATTTTGCTGCCCCGTGTGTGTGTGTGTGTCTTAAAGCCCTCTATAGACCATACACAGCCAGGCACAGACAGGCAGCACTGTTTTCGTTCCGTTCTTTGTCAATGTTTCAAAATTTATGGTTTGAAAGCTTCTCAAAAGTTTGATGCTTCGACAACAGCACAACCCCCGAAAAGCCGCTCGAGTTCGATCTTCGATCCGTGGCTGGTTTGGGGAACAACTCCGGGAACTTGTTTTGTGATTGTTTTGCGAACCTTGCGGTGTTCGGTTGTTTATCTTCTTCCCACTCTGCCTGGCTTCGGTGGTTCAATAGATGCGACAGGCGGCAGCAGCGGCCGAAAGCAACTTCCGGCGAAAATAGAACCCCCGCCCTCCCCCTCCCTTTCCAGAACAATGGGCCAACAATGGCCTTTCAGCTTTTAATCGTTTGCCAAAAATCATTTCATGTTAAAAGCGCCAGAAACTTTGTGCCACTCGCGCCACTCTCAATCAGGCCCCCACCTTCCACCATTTCGCGGACTTTTTTTTACTGCGGAAGCCTCATGGCGGCCAGCATCTGAAACAACAGTCCTAGGAGTCCGGGAGCAATAAAAATGGCAAAAAGCATTCCCCTTTTCCATCTACACGTGGCAATACTAGAAGGAGTGTGTGTGTGTGTGTGTGCAAGGGAGAGGGAGTTGTTGAAACTGAAGAGTAATAATCTGCGTGGTGGCGAAATCTTAACAACCCCAACCCATCGAGATCCACTCTCGGCAACTTCCACATTAGAAGCACCGCCAAATATGTCGAAAAGTTACCGGAAAGCTTTTCAAATGGAAAGAGAGGGCGGCTGGTGCTTTAACGACGGAGCGACGGGGTTATGCTAGAGATACGCATCATCATCCAAGAGGCATCCTCAGCATAACATACTGACATTCCCGGCAGGCTTTGTTTGTCTCGAGGCGAGAGCAAATATTTCGATTTCATCGACGCCGATGTTGTTGCTGTGGCTGCAGCACCATGGTAGTGGTGGGTGCTACACGCGTGTACGGGGAGCGCGTACTTAACATAATTATTCGGCTGCTCGTTGAGTTATGGGAAGTGGTTTATCAACCTGCGTGAGTACGAGCATAACTCAAACAAAATGGCAAACCACATAAACCGTCAACGCATTTCCGTTGAGCATTTGTTACGCTTCATGTTACGAGCTCCAGCTTTATGTGATGTACTTCAACATCATATCAGCATTTGCTGATAATAAAAAGCTTTCGACAATCGGTCTTATCGCTCATATAATGTCCCCGGAACTCAGTTGCGTCTTATCGGAAGTCGAGTACTTCAAACTTACTTCCAGAACTGACTTCCAAGTTCGCAGAAATCGCTGCAGATATGGAAATGAATGTTCCCGGGTAGGGGGGGCCGGCGACCCAATCTAATCAAGCCATACATCATATTCTCATAAATGGCAACAGCAAAGGCCGCCCATGGTAATGGCCACCGAATGCAACAGTAGTATCTGTGTGGCCGCATCTCCCGTACCCACGTCGTCGATCGATCCGAAAACCAATGAAATGTCTCCCAGACACAGCAACCAACCACATAATTAACGTCATGTTTGCGCACATAAATTACAACCCAAGGGCCAAGTCAAGCCTCAGTTAGTCCGGGCCGCCAGGTCGCCAGTTAGCATAAAAGGTTGCACGCAGCGCCATTCGACAGTAAACGCCCCTCCCAAGTCCGGGTCAAAAGCCTGATCGGAAACTCTGCCCGTCTCTAAATAAATTAACATTCGAATCGAACTGCCCCGCTCCCGATGCTGCCAATAAATCTGCCTTCCTCTTGCCACCCCCACGCACCATACTCCCTTCCACCCCAGCAGCCGAGATGTCGTGCTGGAGATCGTACAATTAGCAATTATACAGTCAATCTCGACCTCGACCGCCTCGGAAGCCCACTTGAGCCCCGCCAAAAAGGGGTGAGGGGGTGGGGGGGAGGGGTCGAGGGGGTGCCATCCACACAGCTGCTTCACGCTTCCACCTCCCCCCCCCCCCCCCCCCCCCCCCCCGGGGGAAACTCATAAGCCAGATTTTACGCCTTGACCTTTTGCGGCCGAATCCTGCGACATCGGCGATGACGATATTAGAATGTAAATGACGCCGCCCTCCCCTCTTCTGCTTAGTGTGCGCGGGCGTGTGTGTGTCCGTGTGTCCGTGTCCGAGTCGCTGTCGAGCACCAGGAGCCCTGGCAACCGAGGCAACCGCCCGGTTGCCCGGGTTGTTCGGTTGTCAAAAATTATCGCCACTGTCAAGCGCCGTGAAACACAATCTTAACGGGTTTGTCGAGCGCTTGTCGCCGAGACGTTGCCGGTCCGTTGGTGGTCGGTTCGGACCATCATGCCAGGCCATCATGCCGAGCTCAACATAAATGTACAATTGTGCTCGTGATAAGAGCTCGCCTAAGTTTCACCGAAAGCGAAGAGGATTAGAGGGTCTTAGGGGAAAGGGAGAGAGAGTTAGAAAGAGAGAGAGAGCATCGCATATAGGAACCGCAAAACGCACCAACCCGTGCGTTATCGTGATTAGCCGGCGAATGGGTTTTCGACTTATCACTCCGGTCCACACCCCTCTGCCCCCCCCCCCCCCCCCTTCTCCACGATGGTACCACTTGAATATGTCATCATTCTTTATGGCGCTGGCCTGTACGATGCCCTCTCTCTCTTGCACAGCCGGTGTTTTGTTTAGGGTCATCGCGGCATGTCCGGCAAATCAACGAATTGCATCGTTGGGACCCAATATTTCCCAATATCTTACTGCCGCCGATTGCTGATGAAACGTGCCCAAGTCTTGCCTCTCGGGGCTGTTTGCTTGAACTCGATTGCTTGCTTGCTGAGGAAGCCCGGCATGCTACTAATCCCCGTCCGTCTTATCGACCATCGGCAGCTGGCTGGCTGGCTGGGGGGGTCGGTGTCGATGCTCATAATTCCGGGGATTGCTTAGCATAGATCGATCGAGCTGTGCAAACGGGGGTGACCGTGGACCGACCACCACCTGAGTCCTGAGTGCTGAGACCCGGGCGAGGGCAAGGGCGAGGGCGAGCAGCAAACCGGTTCCTTTCAATTATCCAAGCAACCAAAGCACCTTCTGTGGCAATCCACGCTCGCTGTGTGTGTGTGAGTGTGCCTTGGCCAATCCTTTCAACCGTGGATCCCTTGGAGAGTGGCTTGTTTGTGTGTGTGTGTGTGTGTGTGTTTGGTGCACCTTCCACGTAAGAACCCGAAACCCTTTTCACTGGCACAAAACCCTACCAGAAGGTCTTGCAGCAACGCGTTTGGTAAACATAATATGCTCGGATTAACTTTCTCACCGGGCCTGTGTGCAATATAAACACACACACACACACACACACGCCCATGTTTGTGTGTGTGTGTTTGTGTGTGTGGTTTGGAGACCTTTAAGAGCCGGCTCATTTGCTGCTGGCCGGTCGGTTCGTACGTTGGGCGTTGTTTTTCCCTCGAAACCAAGCCACGACCTGCAGGCGGTGGTGGTAGTGGTGGTGGTGGTGGTGGCTGCCAGTGCTGAGTGGGTAAAACTCATAACTTCACAAAACCCAAACCCTGAACCCTGAACCCGGCAACGCTGGCCACGGCGCTGCGCCACACGGTGATGAGTAATCCCCCCAAGAGTTATATTTCTTTGGTGGTGGCGACGACGGACTGTGACTGTGGCGTCGTGTGGGCTCCCGGCCGGCCGGCATGCTGGCTAGCTGGCGAGCTGGCTGGTTGAGCAGTAATTTTAGGTTATTCCATACTGGGCACGAGCACTGGAGCCGGTGGCCACCAGATGGAGGATTAACACGGTGATAATTACGAATGTGAAGCCACTCTCGCTCACTCTACTTTGCTCTCGCTCTCTCTCACACACACACACACACACACGCTCTATCGGTCTGGTTGGTTGTGCAAACGGAATGAGCAGTGCTTAGGCTAAAGGAAGGAAGGTGGAATTGAAAGATATACCCGGATAGCAGTGGACTAGTACGTATGGCCCATTGAGCATGGTTCATTTGGTGGAAGCTTTCGTGACGATAAGTGGCATGAGAGCAGTCGATCGCCCATGCATGCTTGCTGCTCGTAATGACTTTGTTTGGTTTCCATTTCCCAAGTACCAATTGGAGGAGGTTGTTTTGTGGATTTTAATATCAAGGATGCACGATTTGTAGCGTGATTTGTTTGTTGTTGTTGGGTACAAACACGAACCAAGGGATGATTTCTAAAACTACTAAAAAGCAAAGTAAGCCTCGTGGCTCTTGAATGAGATTTGTACGTCTATCTAGACGAGACTTATTTAAATGTTGAAAAACTCCGCCATTTTGCAGCCGATTTTCGAAAATGATCGAGCTTTTTTTAGCGGCTATTTATTGAAATATTCAGAATAAAATATCGAACTAATGACCGCCACAATTTGACATACAAAAAAAGGCCGTTTTTTGGGTAATTTGCATGGTAACTCACTACTCATTTCAAGAGTAATTCAATTTTCAAAAGAATTTAAAAAAAAAAGTCCACACATAAGCACGCATAGTTTTCATAGTTGAACGATTATTGCCAATGTACTAAGCTCCAATATCAGTCTGTTTTTTACGTGAATACTATTGAAAAGTGTTAAAATAACTTTTGAAACTAGTAAAAATAATTTGAAATTTGCTAAGGGCTAAGGCTACTGTGTGTGTACCCAGTACAAAAAGCAGATATGTGTACCAAGTACTAAGAGAAATTTCCCACCCGAATTAAAACACTCACATCTTCAACTATTAACACTTACTTGCTTACTTACTTACTTACTTGTCAGGGGCTACAACCAACGAGTGATCTTTGCCTGTCATAGAAGATTCTGCCACCGCTCGCGATCGAGCGCCGTCGTCCGCCATGTCGGTAGTCCAGCTATTCTGGCGTCAATGTCGATACCGTCGCTCCATCTCGATTTGGGCCTCTCTGTCCATTCGGAAGGGCTAAGAAGACTTTACTGACTGGGTCGTCGTCGTATAACTCCACGTTGTATCGGCTTCTCGATTGTTTCTCCTCTCATACGGGGCCAAATATCCTATTAACAGCACTGTTCCGTAAATTCAGATGCTGTTAATAATCATTTTTCGCTGCAAAAGAAATAAATCAGAAGACTTTTTTTTAAACATATATAAAGACTGACGAGCCGTATGTTTGATCAAAAGACATTTGAAAGAAGTAGAAAATGGAAAAAAAACTTCGCGTGTGAAGTATTGGCGATAAAAAAAAAGCTTTCCAACAACCCTCGAATCCGACCACTCGCTTGTGTCGTTGCCAAAATTTTAACAAAACACTACGTCACCATCCTAACCGCCTCAGAGCTTTTGCAGAACTAAAACAAGGTCCCTGATGTGGTATCCTAACGAACAGCCAGTTAAGGGGGGGGGGGGGGGGGTGAACCGTACGAAATGGACATTGTTATGTTCGAAAGGCTGAAAACATTATGATTTCGGCAGAGGAAACATGTTCGCTCCCGGTTGCAACACGGTTTTCCGCGGCATCCCTTATGTGGAGGGGCACCACCGTCTCCCTCCCCCCTTTGCAACGATATGGTTGATAGATCTCGCGCATGGTTTCCAACTACAAAAATAACGAGTCACGAGGCGAACGTACACGATTCCACGATCCACTCCTGGCTGCCGTGTCGGGAGCGCCATTGCTCATTCATGATGTACTTTGCCCCCCGGTAGTATAATAAAATGTTGCTAGCATCACCCCCACCCCCCCGGAAACTACCACACGGATATGGGACCCCGGTGCACAATCCCGGAAGATCTATGTGATTCCGGTGCGCGCCGAGTTCGCGGAGCACCCGGAGTACCCGGAGGTGTGCCTGGCATAATTTAAACTCCCCGGTACTCCAACGCCAGCGCCGCCGTCGCCGCCACCGCCACCGAACAACCCCATTTTTCAGCTAGTAGTATGTTGTATCGCAGCAGCAGTAGCAGCAGCAGTCGCGAGCGCCTAACGGTACGTGTCAACTGCCGAAAATGCCGAAACTAACTTTTCCTTCCTGCCCGGGTGCTGCTCTGCTCTTTTACCAGGCGTGTGTGTGTGTGTGTGTGTGTGTGTGTGCGTGTGCGCGATTCAGGCGCGCTCACCGGATCCAACGATAATTATTAGCCGCGCGCAGCATCCGGTGGCAGCAATAGTCGTGAATAGGAACCACCCAAGCTCTTCCATCCCACGCGGCAACCATCTTGTAACACTAAACACCTGCCATAATGAGGCACCGACACCGCGTTCTCTTCCGCCGGCCTCTGCTGCCTCCCTCGGCAACTGAGCAACGAGAAACACGCACCTAAAAAGCTGAAGCTTCATTTTGAGCGGAAAAATAGGATCGGTAGAGGGGCCTAGAGGGGCTCTAGAGGGGGGAGGGGGGGAGGAAAATGAACATCCACCTTACCGGTGTGCTCCTCGCACCTTAGCAGCTGATCTCGTTCGCTTCGCTCGCGGTAGAATGATGAAAAAAAGGGGTCGCACCTCGGGGTGAACATTGATGTAATGTCGCCACAACGGGCGCTTGTGTGTGTGTGTGTGTGTGTGCGCGCGCCTGGCAACCTTTATTAAATTCGCTCGGCGGCTCACCTGATCGACCGTCGGTGGCATCAGAGCACCAGCATCAACGGCATCGACTCCCAAACGAGGCATCAACGAGGGAACCTCATTAAGCTGTTGGCCGTGCGACGACGATAAGCGAGCGACGACTACACCCTTATCAAACATTTATCTGCCACCGCAGAAAGTTCATCAACCCTAGGCATCGGGCTAGCGTACCAACTATAATCAGCCCTTTTTCGGGGGGCGGGAAGTGGGGTGTGGAGGGTGGCATATCGCATCGCATAAAATGCGTTCAGCAGTGCCCAGTGGTGTAAACCCAGTGGTGTACGGGTACGAACACAGACACACGCACACGCACTGATCCGTGGACCTGACGATCTCAACGTTTTCCGACTTGCCGGGGGTTTTTGGGCGTTTGGGCGCAAGCATATCGCAACAACGCTTGCAACTGATCTCCGTGATGATGTTATCGGAGAGAAAAAGGCACACAGACAGAGGACCACAAGGGTATGGCGTGAAGGTGAAGAGCGAGAAGCTCAAGAGTTGCACTTCGAGGCCTGCGCGTTCCGGTGTAATCGTGTGAACTACTCCTTTTTCGCATGCCCTGCCTTGTGCTTGTGTGTGTGTGTGTGTAAGCGCACAAATGGCCACCGACACGTCGGAAAATTTGGCGAAAAATCTTCCATTATCCTAACGCCAAGCCACGCCACGGGGTTTCATCTCGCGGCGGTTGAACGTTGTGCACGCGTGATGGCCGAGCACCGCACTTGACACTAGGTGGTAGTAGATACTACTCATTACTCGCGCACTATCGTCATGGTCGCGATGTTGGATGCAACAGTAACCACCTCGATGTCGCGTTAAACGCGATAATATTATCCCCTCCCGGGAGGGGTTAGTATGGGCGTGGGACAATACAATCCATCAGCAAGCCCATTACTTCGTTCGCCTTCGCTTTTATTCTGGTGCTTCCATGCCGAGCACTTCACTCTGTCATTTCAATAGCACAACGTTTGAATTGATTTCAACCAATTGAATTGATTTCGTGTGTGCGTGTGCACACACTGGAAAAGAAAAACCGCGAAATACGTTGCTATCTATCGCAACGAAGAACGCCTCTTTTTGGTGCCGCAGCACAACCGCCGCCGCAAATTGCAAACCATTGTCTATTCCAAAATGGAGGTTTTTTCCGCAAAATCCGCAAAACGCAAACATTGATGCGACGGATGGTGGAAAAAAAAAATAAAAGAACACAAACCACGGCCTTACGCTCCGCCATTCCAAATCGTGCATGATCTGTTTCGGTGTTCGACGATCGACGCATCCCTTCCAGTGCATCCCCTTTCCCCCCTCTTCGAACCCGTTCGCTGTTCGATTCGAAAAGCCTTCGCAGAAAATGTGTTTCAATTGAAAACCTATTCCCCGGCCGGCCGGCCGGTCCGGGGTTCCGGGTTCCGGGCGCCTACTACCGGGTGTCGACGGCATCCTGGTACGACGGAAGCGGCGCGCCCCCCCCTTCGGAAGCAGCACGACTTCGCCGGGTGCGTGTTGTTTGGAATGCGAAATCAGCAAACCATGATACGCCGCCGCCACCACCACCACCACCACTAACCGGAACCGGGACACCGTGCTTTTTACCTGTACACGAACACACACACACTCACAGACCGGTTCCCGTGAGAGGAGAGGCGGCTAGAAAATGCCCCACCGGCAATTTGGCTCCCGGTATCCGGTGGCCCACCAGAGACCCATCAATCGTGGGGCTGCCGGCGGTGATGGCAGTGATGGCGGCGGTGGTGTGGCAACGGCAGCGGGTTTCATAATTGATCTGCGCCAAACGATGCAGCACCATCTTTGAAGGCCCGGCATCCGGACCAGGTCCGGTCAAGATTTAGCTTTCTTCCGACAATCCCAGCGTCCCCGAGCTAATCGCACCAATCCGGCCCAACGCCCCACGAGACCACACACACACACACACACGCACAGTGAACGAATTCTAATGGGGCCGAAAGATGAAAGGTACGGTGGCCAGAGACGCCCACACACACACACGGCGGTGGACGTGTCACGGACGGACTCACGTGTTTCTCTCGCACCTGTTTTGGCCGAAGCCGAAGCCGAAGCCAAGAAGCAGCGGCCCAATACGGAGCACGTATACAGGGTGGCAGAGCAGCGCAGCCCCATACCCGCAGAGAGACCATAACACTCGAACGTTCGGCGCAGCAAATTGGGTAACACCATCACGGCAACCCCGGACAGCCATAGAAGGGGAGGAAAGGAATCATTCATTAAAATTCCACCACGTTCGGAATAAATTTTCATTAGACATCCTCACACACACACGGACACACACACACACACACACACACACACACACACATGGACGGACACGGACACACAGTTGGTTAGTGTGCAATAACAACAAGAAGCAGCATCCGCAACGGGTTTGCAGCAACCGTTCTTTGGTCCCAGAACCGAAACCGGGATATCGGAAGCCAATCTGCGTTAGTCTTTGTGTCTTTGCGACAAACTTCAAGATAGAACCTGGGCCCTAGTACGCCACGTCAGGTGCGTGCAACCATTCCATGAGGTCATGTGTTTCGTAGCAAGCAAAATCGTCGTCGATCGTAAGCTCCATCAGTTCGTCGTCGTCGTCATCGTTGTATGTCCGCAGAAAACGCCATGTTTGCAAAAGGAGCAAAATCTTCTAACCATGCGCACAGGACACGTCAACTGGACCCCAAAGGTAGAAAGGTGCAGAAGCAAAACCCGGACAGAAAGGGACATTCAATCTTCGAAACCAAAAATTCCGTGAAAGGCGAACCGAAGGCGAACGGGAAATATGAAAACTCAACCCCTCCCGGAGCGGTCGGTTGTCGATGTCGGATTCCCCCTTTTGAAAGTGCAACAAAAAAAGAAGAACTCAGACCGGGGCGGGGGTTGCAGGGTCTTCATGTCGGGTGCTTATGAGCAACATATTCTCCTGACGCTGAACCCTTGATTCGCTGGCGGCTGGTTGGTGAATGTGAAAGACAAGCAGAACGACTAGCATCCCTTGCAGGACGATGCTGCAGCAGCCGCGTGTGAACCATATGCGTTCCCTGCCCCCTCTCCCCCTCTCCCCCTTCCCCACCCTTTGTGACCTCATTTTGCCATTCGTCGAGATGCCTTTTCGTGCTTCGAAGCTCCTTGGCCATTGCTGGCCATGGCAAAGCAAACGCACTGAAGGAAATGAATGAAGCACTCCCCTTGCTTTGCGCAACAGCGCAATGGAAGGAATGAATTCGTCCCTTCTTCCTTCCCGTGTTTGCATTCCCGGTCACACGGTGCCGTGGTGGAGGCTTCTCCCCTCTTTTTTTTTTCTATGGTAAAAAGTGCCTCGGTTCGGAAAGGACCATGCACCATGGTTTTTGGGCACGAGACGATGCTGGTGCTGGTGGTGGTACTGCAACTGATGGTGATTTGCTTTTCGCGCCGCGTAATGCACCAGAGCAACGCCAGGCGACCATCTTTTGTTCAAGCTTTCACTCAGTGTTAGAGGGGGGTATGGCGAGTGTCCCGGGAGTGTCGCGGTAACTAAATAGGACACGGCAAGGAGGCTTTGTTTCCCGTTTTGCAATGCGGTCCCCGGTCGGCATTGGGTCGGCGACGCCAGCTCCGAATGGGGAACAGAAGAACAAAAGTTTGTTCTGCGTTAATTTTCCAACCAAACCAAAACCAAAACGATGCCAGCCAGCCGCCGCCGCCGCCGCCGTCACCTCCATTTCCATTCATTGCAAACCAGCACCCCCCTGTTGGCGGGGAAGGATAGGGAAAGGGAAGCCCTGATTGCGGGCATCACGCGTGGTACACCCTCGTATCCAACGAGGGAGAAAAGGGTGATCATGAAAAAGAAAGTTCTCATTACCACATAAACCATCCACCAGCACCAGTACCACCAGCACCAGTACCACCACCACCACCAACATCGTCATCATCATCAACAGCAGCAGAAACACAACCACCAGATGGTACCACATCGCGGTAGTTCCGCGTCGACTTCCTAGAGACCATCCTTTACTGTTTAGACGCGCGAATCACTTCAAGAACCACTTCTACGGGCGAATGATGAGCGAGGCGTGGTCGAAAGGGGAGAAAAGGAGGTTTACAGTCCGGGGTTCGTTAATGAAATAAAGTGATGCATAACCTTTCTTCTTCACGGAATGCAAATGCATTGCTTGGTATTTGGGAAAGCAAGTAGAAAAATGGTCAACAAGCCCCAGGATACGCATAGAACGGTCGCATCGTACATGAAAGGAATGTTTTGTATTGTGGTATTTTGAAAGGCAAAACAGTTACAAACATAAATTTCTTAATGATACATAACGTGGTCGCGACATTGAATAACACCACGCTGGAATGCTGAATGCGATTTACAGTAAGTCCCACATCTTGACTTGTTTTTTAAAGGTTCAGATCGACGCCCACCGACAGTTTGCACTTTTGAACGTACATTAATTATCGGACCCGGTTCCATGCCGGCCGCAGTTCTGCCAACCGTTTAGCATCATTATAAACTTGGTGGGGAAAAAAAAACTTTCGCTTAACTATTCAACTCAAAGTTACGCCTAATGGGGTTCCGTGAATTGAGTGACACGTGGAGGTTGTTCTCCGCAATAAAGTTGCTCGATTTGCGTTGATGTTTTGAGAAGTTTGAGTACTGAAACTCTAGAGGCTCTAGAGGGTACTTGAAATTATTAGAATTTTACGCTGTTTATACTCTCAGCAGAGATGGTTTCAGCAGCTGCTTAACTAAAGTGCTCGACACGCTGTTGCCCTTTAGACAGATAGTATATTCGCACAGAGCCGCCAAGCAACGTTTTTGATGAGTTTTAATCGGGATAAATTGTATCTCACTATCAGAAGCAGAAACAGTAAATTCAGACGCAGTGGAAAAGGTGCAATCCAGGGATTTAAAAAGAGATAGAGACAGTAGAAAAAATAGAAAACAGTTCCGATCATTTCTCTTTCCATGTTAAAGTTAGTGACCTTCAAATAGATATTTGGCGATCTTTGCCAAACAAATGGCAACCATTTGTTTCTTGTTCTGCATCGAATTTTAGACATTATTGTTACTACTTGTTGTTTTGAGATATTGTTTCTACTTGTAAAGAGGCTTATTTGGATTGATAAAAATTTACAAACAAATCACTTTATGATATTTTTTTGTTCAAAGTTCCACCTTTTGTAAGTCCGCAAATCATATTTTCTCATCATCCTGAGCTATCCTGACATGAACTCTTCAGTGTTCATTCGGCGATATTATATGTAATTGATTTTTAATGCTATTTTACACAAAATATACCCAAACATTGGATAACGAAACCCGAGCTAAGTGGGTCTCATTGAAACCCATTACGGACCTCCAACCAACCCACAGACCCACTTGTATCCACTCTCCTTCGTGGAATGTTTTGGCTTTGATTATCCGAGGAGAACTTATTATCCCAAACGAATTCTTAAATACATCCCATCTGACCCCCTGTCTCTATCAAAATGGATCGTAATCAAACCAATCCAATGCATTTGCGAAGAAGCATAATCTCAGAGCTAATGTGCTGGAACACACCATTACCCGAGGTCCCTTGTGACCGCGGCCGCGATTGGTATAAATCATTTGAAACGCTGTTATCATTATTATAATCAACTTATATCTAGTCGTCGTCGAGGGCGTCGCTGGACGCAAGACTAGTCAAAGTTAAGCTCATCGTACCAGCGCGCTTACGGAGTCGCCTATTCACCGCAAGAAACCGTTTCGAGTGACACAGAATTCGGATCGCGCCATTTCAAGACATTCCTTTCGGAGCACCTCGAATGGAGATCAGCCGCGAAAGGCACGCCCACGGTGGAAAACTTGACAGCAAACAACAACCCCCCAAGTATGCATCTGTATTCCAGCATATCTTTACCGTTTCTTCAAAGCTTCCTCCTTTGGGCGCATCGAGCAAACGAACCATTCGCGAGATCCTCTCTTCAGACAGCAGCATCATCCTCCGAACCGTTCAACCGTTCAACGTCTTACCGAGTGGCGCACCCCCAAATCAACATAATGCAAAATGCATTCCAAGCGAATCCGACGATTGAAAAACGATTACAACCGAAGGCAGGCGGGCTTTTGGGATAGCTTTTCCCCAAAAACTGCACTCACTCCGGCAAGGCACTTCAGTTTCACTCAAGAAAAAAAAAGACCAAAAAACCCAACAAGACCAGAGAGAGAGAAAGAGAGAGAGAGAGCGAGCAGAATGCCGGAAAGAGGCAACTTTCGGTAATGATGGCCACACTGTGGATGGCGGAGGAGGCGTTGAAAGCAACCAAGGCTCATCGTCCTCGTCGTCGTCGTCGTCGTCTTCATCGTTTTGCAGATACAGCCGGGGCTCGTTAGTGTAATGAGCGAATATTGAGTCTCGGTTTGGGGCTACGCTCTGGTGAAGCACTTCCGTAGTTCCCGGCCACGGCGAAAAGTTGACCGAAAGTGACAAGTTCCTCGTACCGCTTCCGCGACCGCGTTTTGCGTGCGGACGAGACGACTGGCGGCGAGGAGAGGGGGAATTAAATAGTTTTGGAATTTTTGGTAAATTATTTCCCGTGAACAAAATGGCCGCACTCGTCGCTACCACTTCAAAGAAGGCAACGAAGGTGAATTCCAGCATGGCGCCGTTGCGCAGTTTTCGCGCTTCTTACGCGGGAGGGGCTTACAACCACTTACATAAATGCAACCACTTCGGTTGGGTGTCCGTGTTTCGCCCCCTTTTTTTTTTCCTAATGATCTTCCGCAGCTACCAATTATCGAAACCCGGTGGTGGTGGTGGCGGCCGGCGAAATGGGTTTGAAGGCTTATCTTCTGCAGTAATAACTCTCATAACGAGCCAAGCACTCCTCGAGTGGCCTGCGTTCTGGTTGCATTTGTGTTTACAAAATAATGCCCGCCCCAAAAAAGGCGATGCGACAGCATTTGAAAATTTACTGCTCCGGCTGACACAGACGGTATTCGGGGAGACACAATCACTATTTAACGATGGCTGCAGGCCCCACCCCCCAGTTCGGAGATGGGGTTCCCCCCTCTCTTGCGAGTTCCAAAGTTGAACAAACTGAAACGGAAGTCATAAACCGGTACCGGAATTACGGTGAAAACACCGGGACACAACTTGAGCCCACCTGGATTGTAAACCCCTTTCATTTGTGCAATCCCAACCCCGCGGGGTGCTGGATGTACTGCTTTATGAAGTATCCCCGTTTTTGGGGCACCGGTCTGGCCAAACAAAAAATCGCATGAAAAATGCCAAATAAATTCATTTAATCGCTCCAACTTTTCAAACGTCGTCATCCCTCTTTCCATAAGAACGACCGACACACAAAGCCCAACCACCAGGCATCAGCCGGCAGCTTATGTGTGGAGAAATGTCATGCTGCTGCTCACCGGGAGGGAGGGGGCTCAAGGTTAGGAGTACTCCACCCGACGGCCAGCCAACGGCCGATTACTGTCGGCATGTTTTAAGTGCTAAATAAACATTACGACAATAACTAGGGGCTCGCTACGGGCGCAGCTTATAGGAAGGATTGAAGGGTAGTGGAAGGGCTGGAGGGTAACAAAATGAAATAAAACAATAACTCGCGTTCGGGTGAGTGAACTTTATCTTTCGGGGTGCTCCGGGCGGTCCGGGACTCCGGGACCAAGACCCCGAAAGACCCCACCCGAACCCCCGCACCTAACGATGGACCGTTATTTAAAGATAGTCATTCCCGCGGTTTTAGGGGTCGAGCGCGCGTGTGTGTGTGTGTGTGTATGTGTGCTTGTGTGTAAGTGTGTTTGGTCGATTGGTCGGAGGGATTTTATAGGGCTTTGGGCTGCTCAACTCTTCTGCTACTGCTGCTTGCTGCTTCGAGACAAACCCAAGCCTCACAACCACATCCTCACACACACAAGCACAGGCAGAAATGCATGAGGGAGCTTTTATGATACCAGGAATGATGATCATCAAACGGGAGATACCCTTTTCATTATTCGGATGCCCGAATGTCCGTCCAAGAAAGGTCCTCATCGTCATCGTCGCCATGTCTTGCCGGAGTGATGCCAGAGAAATCAAATGACGACGATGACGGCGACGAAGATCGATAAAAGGCATTTGCAACCGAAGGGCAGCAACCACTGCGCTGGCCTGGGCTGGGCTGGTTTGGGCTGCAAATCCGTGCCCGAGACTGGCCACTCCGGTGGGTTGGGTGGCTACGGTGCAATAAAAACCTCGTCGGAGAAAATTGTTTGATGGATGATGAAATTTTCATGGAGCTGGATACCATAAAAATGGGACGAGCGAATGGGAAGAAAAAAGAAAGAAATCACTTCACCCTCCCACCCGCCCATGATGCCCGTTTTGCATACGCCGATCACGTGCGCCACGTTTGGGGCGTTGTCTTTTCCACTGTTACGCCCCAGTGGCAGTGCATCAGGTGCTACGGTGCTCCCGAAGAGGCCCATAAAATGGGAAATTCAATTTCCTTATGATCTCTCTCTCTCTCACTCTCGAGAACATCGGCCGCATCTGATTTGATGTGCAATTCGGAGAGGAGACTTCTTGGACTTTAAGGCTGGTCAGGGTTCGGTCATTTCGTCGAAATTCATGACACTCGTGGGCCGTGATCGTCATCGGTCGGTCGGTCGGTCGGTCGCGAACAACAACATGCTAATAGTTCGGCCATATTGTTTTTACACCGCACTTCCGGCAGTCGTTAACGAATAACACACACAAACATCGGGACTGGGAGACACTGGGTCACCCGGTGCGATGGTCGCGCACCAGAAATTCCCTCCGGATGTTTGCGTTTGATGCAAAACATAACCTCAAAACCGAAAAAAAGTGAACAGGATGTGGTTGCCGTTTGCTTGCAATGTCCCAACGCAGCTCCTGTCGTCCGTCCTTCTGTGGGATCTTTCTTCGCGTTTTCTAACCTCAAATAGGTTTAGGAAAGACCATCACGAAACCGGAAGCTGTTTCCGGTGGTAGTAAAAGTTTATTAGTTGCTCTCGCGTCTGCCCGGCTGCGCGCACCTGCACCGCGTGCTACATCGCGATCCTATACCAACCAAAATGGCGTTGTAGCACACCTTAATGGTTGGTTCAACTGCGCTCTAGTAGTATGCAACGCTCAGTTTTGATCGTTTTGGTTAAGTATTACGAATGTTTTGGCTTTGAAACTGTCCGCCATCTAAAATTGTTACTTGAGAAACAATGACTAAGTGTGCAACAAAAGGTGTGGCATGGCAATGATAGCAACTTTTGCAGAAAATAAACTTTCATTGGCTTTCATTTGGCGAGTTTGGCGGAAATTTTATTTACGATGCGCGGCCATCTTGTGTTGCAACACTCAACACATAAAAAAACAATGCAGCAAAGTGAGAGTCTGGAGGAACTGGCACATACATAGAGCATATTTAAAGTTCTTTACAACATACTTAAAACCTAACTAGAAATCAATGCTTAAGAAAGTTTCTCTCCTATTCAACCGTGCCTGCTAACAAAGGCAAACACGTTATTTCAACCTCATTCTGACAGTTCTTTACGTAAAGTTGTTGCCGTTGCCACGCACCTACACAGAGCTTGTTAAATGTGATGTGCCTTACCCTGGTCGGCCTGACCATTGGCTTTAATCATTAATGATCAAATCAAAACTTTAACACTCCCTCGCCGAGACCATAACAAGTTACTACCCTTGGGCGCGTTCTCGGCCCAGTATAGTAAAGCCCGTATATCCCTTTAAAACTCGACGATACGATAAACGGCTTGCACACGGAACGCGTACTGACTTGAGGCTAAGCTGGCAAGAATCTTAAAGCTTCAAGATGGCTCAAGGACCATTGCAATCCCGACACACACACACACGCATGCCAGGCAGGCAGACAGGCAGAGTTCTAAGACCCACTCGACCAGACATGCTCCTTCAGCTTCAGCCACTCGGCGACATTAGCAAACAGCATCCTCCTCGCTCGTGAGCGCTGCATTCGCGCTTCGTTCGTTCGTTCGCCTTTCTTTACTTTTTATTGCTGCTGCTTCTGCTTCCTTGTCATCCCGTCACTTGACATCCTTGGGCGTCCTCCATCCGTAATCCATTCCAGGGGAAATGTGGTCAAGTGTAAGTAAACGAAACGGCCCCGGTGTGCTACAGGACTAACCCTCGGTACAAACCAAACAAGGAAAGAGTTTGCACGAAGTAGCAACCGCTACAGAGTTCGCTACAACCTTGTGGTCCAGACACTGTCACCAAGACGGACCACCGGCCACCCCCCAGCTGCTGTTCACCTAGACCAGGCCAACAGGCCCGGGGAAATGGCACGGTGAAAACAGAGGCCGCGCTTACCAGCAACCAACCGTTGGGGGCAATGCTACTCGATGGCGCAGTAAAATGTAATGATTCACAATCAGTATAAATAATGGTGACCATAAAGCTGCTTTATGAGTGACGAAAGAACGAACAGGCTGCGCATTTCGGGGCCCACCATCGTTGTCTCTTCGCCTAATCAGAAGGTATGGGACGTGTTCCCCGGCCACAGGGCCCTATTCGTAAGACCCGGTAAGACTGCTCTGTTTATCGGCATCGACTTCGATGTCGTGCCAGGCCACGTAGATCCGCTCTCTTTCTCCCCCGACAATGTAGAACGCTTTTGTGGAAGCGCCTTGTCCTAGAGACGACCCAAGGACGACGACAACGACGACGACGACGACGAAACGCTCACCGGAATGAGAGCTTTGTGCGTTTTGCGGAATGAATTGGTTTCAAAATTACTTCCAGTGAATGTTTATCTTAATGAATATTTAATGAGCTTCGGGAGAGTGGCACATTGGCACATTCACCGCCATACCACCGAGCCAAATGGCGGCGGCTAATGCGGATCGATCGATCGAGAGAAGGTCGAAGGAGAGGAGTGAGGGAGGTGGAGCGGGGTGGGGGAATGGCTTTGAAATGGCGAGGAACCTGTGCGATTGATTCTTGGCCGTGGCCGCAAGTTCCGGTTCGCAACAGCGCTGCACTCGCGGTCGCTGCTTGCTTCTGATGTGGTTTAATGAAACTTTTGAGCTGCCAGCTGCATCCACATCGAGCACTCAGGTCTCAAGCAAACAGCGATACCTGGATCACTCGCACCAACACACACACACACACACACACACACACACACACACTCTCTCTCTTGCACCAACCGATTGCGTAATAGTGAAACATGTTGGTCCGTTGGTCCTCCGGAGAGAATCCGGACCCAGGAGCTAACCAGTCCAGCGTCCCAACCGGAAGCTAGGCAGAGTAGATGAAGTTACTATTTTTACTTTGACGCGACCACAACCGTTTAACTTTTGGCACTCTCGGAGTGTTCGGAGCTTCAAAGTTTCCGTTAGTACGTTCGGGATGCCAACAAAATTTTGCTTTTCCCAACGTTGGCGTACCTGCCAAACGCAGCGACCACACCAGCACACCGTGGATCCGTGAGCAAGTTCCGTGCCGGCCTTGTGCCGAAACGACTAATTTCCGTAACAGTTTCCACCCGCGCGCACACACACCCACCATTCAACCGCTCACCGAACGTCGAAAAATTCGAAGAAAACTCTTGCTCCATGGGGGGGCCCACTGCGACCACCAAAAGAAGCCAACGCTAAAGGTTACGGTTTTGACACGTTCCCCGTAACTAGGCATCGGGAAAACCGGGTCCGATATAGGCGGTCAGTTGCGCGCCAACACACTATCGGGAAAATGGCTTCGAACGCAGAAACCTCATCAAGGAACTCATGGCCCCAAAAACCCCCTTCGGAAACCCGATGGAAAAGGATCAAAATATCGCCCCCCGAAAATGGCTACATTCGAGGCCGAATGCATTCAATTATGCATTCCAGCGAATGGAGTGTGCGCGATTCCGGATCCGACAGTGGAAATCAGCCGCAATTTTCATCGTCGTTACAGCGGCATCCACATGTCACACGATTTGTATGGTAATGTTGGGGCCCACTGACCAACTACCACCTCAATGCACTTCAGTCGGCTTTTCCCTCGCCATCGTGTGTGTGTGTGTGTGTGTGTGCTAGTGCCTGAACGGATGGAAAACATGGAAATCTGACAGTTGCAGTTGCAGTTGCCGCCTCCGTATCCTCCTATGTATGTATCCTACAGACGGAAGCACGGTAATTGAAACAAGCCACCCACACAAAGAGTGCACCTGTCACACACACGCACACACCACCGTTCGGGCTAGATTAAAGTCATAAACAATTTACGGTGGCCACTACACGATGCAGATAGACCCAGTCTCGGAACTACAGTCTCTGTCATGGCACCGGCCGTAGAGCGTTGCGGCGTTACGGGTATGGAATGTATATTCCCGGGGAATGGTTTTCCATAGCTCCAGAGCTTGACATGCTCTGGCGTCACTCTGGCACTGCCTGCTCTGGTGCTGGTACCGCTGGTGAATCTACAAAAATCCCTTCCATTCCCTGGCCTCCGACATTCCGAAATGGCCTCTTTCTGGTTAGAGCCAACCAACACAACCAACTAGGCCGTTGTTGGTTCAAAACATAAACTGAGGCTTACACCAACACCCACTACAGGCCACTACCGATGTTTGACCGAGTGATCCACCCGATCGGTCCCGCTGGGAACGAAATCCTTGGCACCCAACGGAGTGGAACCCACGTCCGAAACCGACCGACCGACCGACAGACAGACACTTCTTCTTCGAGCTTTCGTTTTACCGAAAACGGACACTCCGGGAATGATGGAATGTGTAATTCCTGGCACCCGTGTATGTGTGTGTGTGTGTTATGTCCATTAATCATTACTTGTTGTGACGTTTACACCTCTCGGTCGGCCAACCATTATGGACGATCCCCCACCGGGGGAGCCAGCACGCCAGCACGCCGGCACATCGCAGGGAATAGAGGTTTGGAACTGGCGGCCAAAGAATCGGCCCGGCCAGCCGGCCATCGCCGCGATTACGCACCACCACCAGCAGCTGGTGTGCATCTTCGATCTCTTGGAAGGATATGGACGGACGCGTGGAATGAGGATTTGTTTTCCAACCACCACCTCGCCTCGTTCCTCCCACCCTTCGGTTGATTTAGTGCGTCCGGCATCGCGCACCATTTTAGATTTCCCTCGTGGCATCCCGGAGGATAGGGGGGCGTAGGAGGAAAAGTAAAGTTTATCGAGTGATCGAGACATCGACTCGTGGGGCATCATTGTGTTTACAAGTACGCATTCGTCCTTCATCGTGTCCTTTGTTCGGGTTCGAAGAAAAGAAGAAAAAAAAACAGGTAAACTTGGGAAGTGCCCGGAGAAGGATCAACTATTCCCGTTCCTGCGTTTCCCGCGATTCCCGCGACTCCCGGCGGAACGGTGTCAATGCCAAACGGAACGCGAAGAATAGTTTTTGGTTTCCCAAAATTAAGCAATCAATCATACAGCGTGAACACACACACGCGCGCGGCGAATACTCAAACTCGCAGTGAACGATATTCGCTTCGCTTCTCCCCCTTTTTTTTGTCGTTGCAACAAATCAAAGTCCTTCTCGGAGTTTCGAAGCCTTCGTCGAGTTTGACAAAATGCTATACGGGTCGCTATGTATATTGCACATTGAAACAATAGAAAGAGGGTGATGGTGGGTGAGTGGCTGAGGCCCCATAAATCATTCTCTATACTCGGCGAAAAAACGTCCTTCCATCATCATCATCATCATCATCATTCTGATTTCCCGGAACCGAAACCAAATGCCATCATCGGTTGCTGCTCGAAGCAGCTCCTCCGGTGCGTGGCTGGCCGCCGCGCGAACAGGCCACCTGCTACCATCGCGGAAGCCACTAAACCCTCTTCCACTAACCACCCTCTTTCCGCCATTTCTCGTTTGAAATGCGACTTTGCGAACCCCTTTTCCCAGTCCTGTGCTTGTAACGCGTGGCATTTCGACGACGACGACGACGACAACGACAACGACAACGACGAATAGAAAGTGGTTTCCA
>NC_064874.1:31216902-31219402 GCF_943734745.1 Anopheles darlingi | reverse complement strand
TGGTGGTGGTCAACGGTGGTCGAAAGAACAAACCCGGTGCGGGGGACATTTCGACAAATCGCGTGCGGGGTAGCCCAGGCATGCTAGAAATTTGCATTTTCCTTCCTATCGCAGCCCTAGTCTCCATTCACGGAGGCGTGTTCGTCACGTCACGGACTCCGCGCTTCTTCTGCGTTGATCAAAAAGTGAACTTTCAGCAACCAACGGTTCCTATGCGCAGAGGCCCGGGACGATGAAAAGGCCGCTCGCCTTAGTTCACGTGATTAAAGGATACCGTGTAGGTTGCCGTTTTCCCCGCGATTTTCTGCTGTGCCAGAGCATGGCAAAAGCATGGTGATGCTTCGGCAGGCGGTAGCGCCACTAACGAACGAAGACGACGATGCTGGCGCTGCTGCCAACCGAGCGAACCGAGAGAGCGAGAAGTATCGTATTCCCTGTGCCAACCCATCCATTAAAGCGTATTCTCATACGCCAACCGCCACCACCGCCAAGCATATCGATATCAAAGCAGGCGGATGCTCGCGCGCTCTTTGACGTATGCTCGACTCCTCGTCCGCTAACCAACCAAGCAAGCAAGCAAGCGAACGAGCGAACGAGCGACCGAGCACGCTACCAACTCACTGCCACCGGTAGTATGTAGTGCTCTCACGCTCCGTTGATGAGTCCCGCGGGGTACCAGAAAGCTAATAAATACCTCTTTGCTCCTTTGACTCCTTGACGGTTTCGCTCCGCGATCGTTTCGCTTCTGTGCGGGAACGGGCCACCGGAAGGATGGATGCGTGAAGCGAGAAACGTTCCGGCACGCGTCAGCAAACAATCGAACCAGAGGCGTGACGGCGTCCGGAAGTGCGCGACTAGCCGGAAGGCCGAATCCACCGCGGTATCGGTTGGAAGGTGACAGTTTTGTTTTGGGGAGCCGATCGACGACACACACTCTCTCTCTCTCTTTCGGCTGTTCGCGGAGTTCGTTCGCGGCCGCGAAACCGCGAAATTAATTGATTGGCAGTGGACGATGACGGCACTGGCCGGTGTCGGTGTCGGCGTTTCACTTCACGCCTCAGTTGCGCCTCAGTTGCCGGAAATCCTTCGTTCAAACTTCCTTCTTTCGATCCGCGGCCGCCGATTGTCTGCCACATTGTAAAGCTGGAGAGAAGATGAAGCGACAAACGTTAGAAGCAACCGTCTTCACTTCACAAGCTATTGTGTTCAAGAAGTTGCGACACACACACACACACACTACCGGAAGGACCACTCCGGTTGAAGTACCGGAACAAGCTGCGGCACGTGTGCTTGTTGCTCCCGTGTGGCACCACCCGGGCAGCTGTTTGTTCGATTCTCTATTTGTCTTTCGACAGACGCTTTTTGCCAATGGCTACTACGTTAGCACTTTCATCGTCAAACCAACATGATGCTACCGGGACCGTCGCCACCAGCAGCACCACCACCACCAGCCGCCTACTTCGACCACAACCGTCGAGCGCGTCGACGTGTTGCCCTCCGGTGAACAATGAGCGAACGAACAACATTGCACCTTCCACCAGCTCAAGGAGTGTTGTACTTCATATCCACGGAGTGGCTTGTGGCTGCCACTCATCACCGTATGCGGGCCCACAGTGTGTGTGCATGTGTGCGTCTGTGTGTGTGTGTCTGTGTAACACAATTATTCCTCACATTCCATGTATTTTCACACAACTCGTCAAATGTATTTCATTATCTCGTCTCGTCATCACGGAAAATGGTTTTCCTCCTCCTGTCACTCTTCCTCCTCCTCCTTCTGCCGAGGTACGGAGACGGGATCTCGTTTGTGGTTTCGTTCACGCGCTCCTTCGGGTGCGGATCCCCGGAGCTCGAGCGAATGTGCGGGATGCCATTCCATGCTGTCACCAGCATCAAACACCGGAGCAACGAAGTGGCAACGACAATGACGACAACGACGACGACGACGACGACGACGACGACGACGACGACGACGGCGACGACGGTGACGACCACCAAAACATACACGCGAGCGAGCATACATCCGCGATTTGAAAACTATGCCGCACCACCCATCACGACAGCATAAGTTTGTTGTCTGTTTGTCCAAACTTTAGCTCCGAGGGCTAGCGGCACTGGGAGGAGGGAAGGTGGATTAAGCAAACAATTTCGCATGCATTGTTTAGCCGCGTGAGGAATCCCGGGCCCTTTAGATCCATTGCTGCTCCTAGATGTATGCTGGCGGCTGTGAGGCGAAGTGCTCACATTTGTCCTATCTGCCATCAGACGAGCGAGCAACTGTGTGTGTGTGTGTCTGTGTGTAAGTGTAATTACATTTTCATGTCACATGAAATTGAATTATTTGAATGCCACCATTGTTTTTAATTTCCATTTCCTCCAAATGCGCCAAGTGACCAGAGCAGAACGGTAGAGTTGTACGTCGTGCGTGTGTGTGTGTGTGCGTACTGTTGCTAGCTTCCAGCTGGTGAAAGCCGAACAAACCAACACCCGGTACTCCCCAGCA